>NC_064601.1:86815976-86890976 GCF_943734735.2 Anopheles gambiae | reverse complement strand
ATTTGTTTTTGCTATCCTTGTTTCGCGCCCGTGCAGCGGATGCACCTCACAGGGACAATATTCAACAGTCCCTTGCTTCTGCAGGCGGTCGGCACACACACAAGCACACATGACGGGGGAGGGGCCGGCAAAAAGGCCCGCTTCGGCAGTAGGGCGCCCCTTTTCGGTGAAACACACAACACGCGCGCGCACGCACACCACATACACCGCGTGAGCACAGAGAATCGCCGCACCCTTTTTTGAACGAAAAGAAGGATATTTTAGCAAGCTCTCCCCTCCGCTCCCTCCGTGGGGCGCAAAACGCTTGGAAGCAAATTTTTGCACCCACAAAAAGGAGGCATTTGGTCAACTTGCTGCGATCTTCTCTAATGTGATCCGCGGTCGGTAGTGTGCGCTGTGATCGCTCTTGATATGATTTTAGGGATAATTTGCTAAAATGGCTTCTCTTTGTGGAACACTACGTTTTAAGGGAAGAGTGCGTTTTCATTCCCTCCAACGACTTTAGAAGCAATTAGACGCTTCTTTTACACTACATTTTTGATTTGGAATTTTCTTTCCAAAATGGAACATTTAATGGATAAATTTAGAAATGACCACACGCCGCACTGAAACTATACTCTCCCCCCAGGGAGGACACACACCCTACACAAACACAAAAAATAGCAAAACGCGCGCGCGAAAACGAAACTTCACCATAAAAAACCCCGAACGATCGACAATTTTGTCAATTTCTACTGTCTGTTGGTTTGTTTGTTTGTTTAAAAATGCTATTTTGTTGCTACAATAACACACTAGCACGTTAGGGAAGGTGGGAGAGCGCGCACGGATTCGTGGACAAACACACACACACGTTGGGGAGGGGGTGAGGGGTCGTGTCTCGCTACTTTGGCTGTCGTCGAAGGACACAACACGCCTCACAGCGAACCAACCGGATGTATATCCTGCCGCACTAAGGACACGGGAAAGACAGACTCTTGGCTTTGGTCCTGGTCCCGACTAACTTCAAATAATCCGTCGTCCGTCCCGGGGAAGGAAGCGCGCAGAGACACACGCACGCAGCCAGCCAGCCAGCCAAAAAAAAAAGCGTATCAAACTTTGCGTCCTCGTCTCTGCTAATGCTCTCTCTCTCTCTCTCTCTTTCGCTCCCGAAATGTATGTGTGTGTGTATAATTTTGTAGAAAAGAGAACAAATGATTGAGAAAGTGTCTACGACAGTACGGGAAGGAAGACACACTACACACACACACACGCGCGCAAAATGCTGTTGCTATCATTAACGCATACAGAGACAGCGCGCAGGGAAAAGGACGCGCTCTCGCGCGCGCACACAGTCAGTCAAGCAGGCGGTGAAAATGCTTGGCGTGTTGGGAGCAGTGCCGAGTTTTTCCCGTCCAAGAGTTTTCATCTTCTCTCTTTCTCTCGGGAGTGTGCTCTCTTTCTCTCTCTCTCTCTTCTTAGTGCCCTCCTGTCTGAGACAGGGCCGCGGGAAATGGTTCCGGTTATTGAACAAGAATCGAGAACACAAAAAAAAGGTATATTTACACTCAAGTGACGCGGCTCTGTTGCGCTGCCGCCGCTAAAGCGTGTCCCTTTTTCCATTTGCGTTATTTGTTGCTGCGCGTCTATCTCCCTCTCTCACTCCCTGCATTTCTAACAGCAAGACAAATGGGTCACACATACTCCCGGTGTGTCTGTGTATTTTCACCCTAAAAAGGAAGCAACAGCAGCGTAACGCACGCACCTCGCCGGCGCGTGTGTGTGGGGTGAATAATCAAAGACACACGGGGACGACGGTGGCTGCTGCTGCTACTGCCATACTCTCTCGATACACAATTGTTCGCGTCCCTTGCTTAATGCGGGACGAGGGAAGGAAGGGGAACTAACACACGAGCAGCGGCGTGTCCCTCCTTTGCCGGATATGCGCTCGAGGCGGTTTGTCTAGGCGCGTCACCGGCATTTATTGGCAAAATAGGAGAGGGACGCTACACACACGCACACACAGAGAAACGCTTTCCGAGCAAGGATTATTGCAGATGATGCCCTCTCAAGCGGGAGAAGAGGCATTCACTGATATCAGATAAGGATAAGAGAGCAAAATGGCCACCACTACCACCTTCAGCACGATGCCATTTGAGTAATTTAATTTTCCCTTGCGTCTACCCTTAAAAGGACACTTTCTCGAAGGACTGTTCAGGCGTTTTCTCGGATGCCCTTTTTTTGAAGCGCAACTATTAAAAGCCTCGGAGATGCAGTTTTGCAAGGTCGCTCGCTCCCTGATGTAGTAGTGTCCTGTGTGTGGATAGTGTGAACACGATTCTCTCGCACTCTCCTTGCTACTGCTCGGACACGCTCTCTCCTTCTCTCTGTGTCTCTGGTGAGCGCGCAAAAAAGGACAATGGACCACAGCCCCTTGCCATGCCGTGGGGGAGGAGACGACGGCCGGCAGCAGCGGCCGAGGAGGGCATTGGCCCGGGAAAGGAAAAGACACACGACGCACGCGGCTTCCGCGTTCAAATACACACACACGACGCACGCCCACACACACATACACACACCCATCTCTAGTTCCGGTGCCACCACCCACGGAGGCAAAAAGGACAAAGAAAGGGCGTATTTGCCATTAGGTGTGTCCTTGCAACCGGTAAGTTTTGGACTGCGCGTTACTGCAAATGATTGAATTTATTCGATCTTTGCAGTGTTGGAGAGTTAGGCATGTCCTCTTCTGATGGTGAACTTCTGGCATGTGCTATTTATATATTGATAGTTTTTTTGTCTCTTTATAGATTAAACTTCTGCAAACGTTTGGTCTTCCGTGGATGTCCTGTTTGTCTTCAATGCGCTTAAACGAGTTTGTTTAATTAAAAAGTTTGATCAAACAGGATCGTTCCAGGCGAAGGATGGTGGAGGTAGTATAATTCCATAATCAACGGGGTGGGTGGGCGGCTTCACACTGCGCACTGTTTGAGGGTGTAAACAACCTGAGGTGATGCCATGGGACCGCGTCCGTCGTGGTTAAAAAGGGGACGCGCGCGCCTGACTGCGCTTTTATCTGTCTCCACAGCCATCGCGCTTCGTCCTTTCTAGCACTCTCCCTCTCTCTCTCTCGCTCGCACCACCTTCAACAAACGTAACACCATAAAAGGGCAAAAGGATGATGTTTTCCCCCTCCCTAGAGCTCTAAGGTCTTTCACTCACAAGCATTTTCCCAGCAGTGTGTGAGGAATTTTAGAAGCCCCACCCTTGCGCGCCAAAGAAGGAACGTGCCGTTGGGCCATTAAAACAGGAATCGGCTTTGATAGCAACAACCGCGCCATTCCTTCGCCGGGAAACAACAAAACAAACTTTTCACCTTCACGGTCGTAACAAAAATTAACTACCGACGAAAAACTACCGTTTTCCGAGCGGCATTGGGAAAGGAATATGTGATAGAAGAAAAAAAAGATAAACAAAAATAAATGCCAACCTCTGGGCGGTTGATTTTATGTACCGGGTCACGCACACCCACACTGTTGTGAGCGGAAACAAGCAGCTACACTTCAACACACACACACACATGCGACATGGATAAAAACAAACAGGACCATAGCCTTTTAGCGACGGTAGCGCCATCTAGGACAGAGTAGCTGAATCTCTTCAACTCGCTACAGTGCTGTCCAAAAATGCTCTAGCTGGGGTTGGAGATGGCTTTTCATGTGTCCATTTTTTCTTATCGCGTTTTTATTGCTTTCGCATGCTTATTCCCCATTATTGTTTAGCGAAGGAAAGATAAGAAAATTGTCATAAAAACAAAAACAATCAAACTCGGAGGGGTTCGTCTCCACCTTAACAACAGAGGGTGCAAATTTTTGGAATGCGTTCATCGCCTTGTTCAACAAACAAAACGATCGCCGGTGCATTCTGTACTTGCGTACAGAAAAGCACAAAATCGTCCAGCAGTTGTGCAAACAAGGGGGTGTTGCTACACTGTGTGCACAAGACTATCGCGCAAGATAACATGTACCGGAATACTAGCGCAAGATAAGATCGCATCACAAGCACCTTGAGCAGAGAGTGCAAAAAACAGTGCGTCATCGTGTTGCTGCTGCTTTTTCGCGATCGCGAAATTGTATTGGAGGTAAACTTTTTGCTGCTGTTAACATCAAATAATCGTTTCCAATCGGCTCTAACACACCATTTCGCCCAACAGATTACTACCCCCTTTTCGTCACCAACTCGGTGATGAGATTATTACTGTAAAAAGCACAACAATATAGTAACTTTACCCGCCCGGCTCGTCCAGCTCGAAGTATCCACTCCAGTAGAGCCAAACGACGGCGATGCCGTACAGTGCGAACGCACCGTAGAACACCGCTAGGAATTTTCCCCGCCAACCGGCAGCCATTATCACCTTCGGAGGTGGGGGTACTGTTACTACTTAAAACCCTTTTTCTTCCAAATAGTTTCACTGGGGTCGCCGTCTTGGCCCCGTTATACCAGGCAGTTCCGGGCCACAACACACAAACACACATACACACGGGGGGCGCATGCACTTATGCCTATTGCACACGGCGCATGAATCCACCACCACTCGCTCGGGTGAGGTCAGTGTAATTACTGGAGCATGGGCTTGGTTTTGGGTGAGCAAAATACCGCTTTTTTCTGTTTGGAGCATATACCATCACCACCACATCCCACCTGGGGCCGCGATGATCACCAAGAAAAGTAGTTAAAAAAATAAATAAGCCCGCAATTAGTTTGTGGGGAGAGAGAGAGATACTCCGACGGTTTCACTTTCCATAGAGAAAGGCACGGGACATCCAAGAGAGTGTTGCGATGGTAGAGCGAGAAAGATGTTTACGGTTCAGATCCAGCTTTCACTACTCTCTTGGTTGGTCGAACAACGATCGGGGAGTGGATTGTGGATCGCCGCTGTGGAACGGGTTGTGCTGACCCAATCGTCACAGCGCACACAGTAGTTCAAATTTCAGAGATAATTCTTCAGACCGTACGTCACAAGCAACTGATCCGACAGCTATTCTCAAAGCAAAATAATGCAAACAAATAAAAAAAACTATCGCTCATTCTATGGCCTCCCTAACTAAATCCACCTAAATAAAATCCACCACTACACCCCGCAGTCCAGTGGGACACACGACAACACAGCGCACTCTTCTCTTCACTCGACACTCGCGCGACCCTCTCGAAGCCCGCGGCAGTTGTACACGCGCGGATAGCGAAACATGGACTGACAGATTGGAGGCTCCATTCCGGTACATACCCACAGAGCCGGGCCCCAAGCGCGAGACAAGGAAAGCCCAACGCTGCAACCCTGTGAGTAAGATTCAGCGCATCAGCATTAAGCCGGCCGGGGTGTGACAGAGAGGTAGGCGACGAACCCGGTCACAATCAACCAACCAGCCGGCGTTTTTTTTTTGGGGGGTGACGGCGGGCACACACTCCTGGGAAGATTTGTAACAGTAACCTTCCTCCCATCTGAGGTGGTCTTATTGATTGTTCTCTTGTCTCTCTCTTTCTCCATGCATCCTGAGTCCTTATCAACGTAACACAAACGTGCCCCACCCATCGACGTCTTGAGCATGGGAGAAGAAGAAGAAGAAATGCCAAAATCCGTCTAAACTGAATGGCATGAATGGCCTATCAGCACATATACACAACACACGAACAACGCACAACGTCTTATCGGCGGTAAAGCACACGGGAGAACGGGTTGTCGTCGATTGTCTGTAGCGCGACGAACCGGCGACCGACGCAAAGATCGTCAACCGGGCATGAAATGGGGGGAAGCTTATTAACCCTCCTCGTTACCCTTTTCAAGTATTGATAGCACATTGCACGAAAGGGTGACCGCCGGCTGCCAATTTGGGGACATAAAGAAGTGCGCTAAAATAATCAGGCTTTTTTAGGACTCGCCAAAAAACTTTTTGAGGACATCAGATTGGGCTCTGTTTGGTCTCTTGCGTACACTCTATCGAGGTGAGCAAATTAGCTCCTTGGGTGTTGCCGCACCACTCAGCGTGTGTTAAACCCATTGTTGTGTGTCATTGAATCGCATTAGGGTACTGGCTTATGTTGATAAGAGCTGTTTTTTTGGGGAAAGATGGTTGACTTATTCCCAGGCAGCCACTTTCACACGGTCAAAGAACAGTCACACAACACATCGAAGAAATGTTCGATGCGGTAAAAAGAAAACTTGATTGTCCTTCACCTTTATCTCGTTACTGGCACAATGTCTACTGGCACTGAAGGGGACCACTACTTCGGTGGGTGTTGCGTTACGTGTCCGTGACTGTTACCCAATCAATCAGGATGATAATCGTACCCGTCTCGTCACCCGTTGGAGAGGTGTGCAAGAGGAGAACAATACCCAATGTCCCGGTGCAAGAGTGACATCGCGATGATAACAACGGGGGGCTAAAAGAAGGTATTAAAATTTATGACTAATCAATTAAATTGATTGCCTGTCTGTGCATACGACCATCGAATTGCATGCAGCGTGTTCTGAAGTGGAGCTGTGATAAGATATCTAACCACCTCTCCCACTCACCAATTGCTTATCTGCATCCCCAGGCACGATCATGTGATAAGAAGGAAAGAAACCATCAGAAAAAAACCATCCACCATGACATTTACCTTCAGCGCTGTGTTACAGCATACACACAGAGGAGCGCGTGCAGGAGGAGGTAACGCATGTCACGGCCATGTACCAACAATGAGCAGACAGTATCGAAATGCACTTTGCTGCTGGCATCATGCTGTGCCGTTTAGTGCTTTTATCAAAAACACGGGCAACAACTGTTAGATAACAGGCCATAAAGATAAAAACCGTCTGGGGCGCGCTCGCTTGTTGCATGAACGATACAGCACACAACAGCTGATTTTGCATTATGCAATAGTAGGTGCAATATAATATAAGGAAGGTTTTTTGCACTGTGGTTCAATGATAACGTTTTATCGCTAAGCGGAATTAAATTCAGCTGAATGTTACCTGATAACCAGGAAGCTCAGAAGCACAGCAAATGACGGCAACGGCCACGTGGAACGGGTCCGTTGCGTTCGAATACTACACCGCAGCTGCACATCGGTTCGGTTTGATCTGTTTGCCAACAGATGGCGCTACAGTCGGCGGAGAGAATGCGGTCGCAAACGGAGTGCACGGGTAAAACACATTTGAATTGACGTAGATTTATTTAATCGAATGCTTATATTTTTATTGCATGGTGCTTTACTTTATTTCTAGCAGAATTCTACATCAACACAGATCGCTTCTAGCTGTCGAAAGACAAGCGCATCGTGCTCACAACCCCTGCAGGTAAAACCTAATTAGATCTTCGTGCCGGGGGAGACCGTTATATAATTCATCGTGTTTTACAAGCAATTATTTTTAAAACGATTGCTCTTCTTACACAATTAGACTTCTCCCTTCGGGGCTTGTGCACATCCAATAAATTTCAACTGGTGAGTCTTCCCGCAACGCGATATCAAAGCACAAAACACCACATGTGTGATGTTTGCTTTTAGAAATATGCGCAACCACAGAGAGAGCATCGATGCGCCAACGGCCACGGCGGCAGGCAAGTGGCGCGTTGTTTAAAAAATATAGCAGCAAGCTTCGTGTGAGGCTTGATTTATTTCGAGCATTACTCCTCCCGTTCTATTGTGGGACCCACCAGTGGTGCTGAGTTGTTTACTATTGAAAATTGCTTATGGTGGGCATTTTTTTTTACCGGATTGTTTTGTTATCATTATCCGCCCGGGTTAGGGTTGACGTAATTTAAAAAAAAATGGACTAGTGTGGGTCCCCCATTAGAGAGTGTTGAGTAAAAGTGGAGATTAATTGCACGTTTAGCGATTGACTCATATTGTAGAGAGAATACGTTTTTGTAGCAGTAGCAAGATTTTTTTAAATATCAGTTTTAATGGTCAACCGTTGCAATAACCTCAGAGCGTGCCCGGCTTATTTGTGGTAGTAAATAACAAACAACTGTAGTTGTCTGTGCTGTCCTACAAGCAGACAAATCGATAAAGTCATTTAAATGGCGTGATTTTGTTTCACACAAGTCACCCACCTTGCTTTTCGGGGAAGTTCGTCGTATCATGAAAGTCGAACTGATACCACGCAAAAGATAACGTAGATAATAACGTTTACCGTACTTTTATGCAATAATCAGTTCGTGACCGTCCAGAAATGTTTCGCACGGAAGTGAAACAACCTGAAAACATTATACTAACATCGGCAATGCTCTACGATATATTTCCAATGTGTGAAGGGAATGCCTTATCCTCCATGTTGCACCAATAGATTCTTCCCGCATCTCGTCGCGTCTGATGCCATTTTCCACTCTTTATTCATCCCAGTCTAGCGCATCAATTGAAACAATTGAACCTATTCGACATTAAGCTGTCGTCGCAGCTTCGCAAAATCGCTCTTTTCCTGCCGCCTGTCAGCTACCTTCATCCATCCCCCCTCCTCAATTATGCAAACAGACACACACAACAGTCTGGCGTAATGTGTATTCATCCAATTCGCGGCGTTGTTTATGCAAAGACAAGGTTCTCTTGGTTGCACATTGCGAATGATGATGAAACCAAAACTCCGAACCAAGTTGGTGGTAGAATATTCAAATCTCTAGAAGCACCTTCTAGATGGTGGAGGTGGTAGTTGACCACTGTCCACATACCACAGTGTGTCGTCGTTTGGAGCACAATTGGTTGCCCAATTAGAGAGGCTCATTTCCGACTCGAGGAGGAAGGTGTTGCACATGGCTTTTCTCGAAGGTTCTAGCTCGCTGCTAAATTCGAAGCCAAAATACTCCTCTTCTCTTTGTTGTGGAGAGCGGGGAAGTAGGAGTTGGGGAAGCTAAAACCATAAAATAAATGCTTTCACAGCTTACGAATAGCTGTCGCCCTCCTTCTGCGGGCACTCGATTTCTTCGCATGCTCTCCTCTCTGGGAGGGATTTATAAATAATCTGCTGCATTCGTCTTTCGGGCAAGCTCTGACAGCGATACAAACGAATGATTCTACTGTCCTCTGTCTGTCTCGCTGAGACTAGCCCGCTATTGCTAATTGACGATCGTATGATCGCGCTCTATTCTTGTCACTCATATAGTCGCGAGATCATAAATTTCCTTCCCCCCCTTTGGCAAGTCAAGATTGTTATGTAATGTTCGCTGCTGCTGAAGCATCAGAGAAAGAGATTGAGTTTGACACGTTTTAGAGCGTTGTTTAAGAACACATTCTTGGTATTTTTTTATCTGGATGAAAACAGGGCTGAATTCCAATCTTAATGCATGTTTTTCCCCCTCGGTCGTTTAACGCAGGCAGCATCCAAGCGCAGATGTGATTAAATTGCACTGATAAACTGCCCAGATCTTTCTCCGGAATGCACCGAGAGCCTCCCAGCCGTGATGTCCCATGTGCAGAGAGAGAGAGCAGGGAGGCGCAAATCACATGCAAACTGCGAAATGGTTTCATATTCACAAGAAAAAAGGGGGAAAAATGGAAGCAAAGATGACAGGAAACGTCTATTTAGCACCGGAGACGCGCAACCCTGGCGAACATTCTTTCATTTCCCCTTTTCCATCTCTTTTCCTTTCCGCCCCGTAATGCAATCGGGAAATGTATGTACATTGGACGCTTGACTGAACAAATGGGCCAAACGAGAGACACACACACAATGGCAACTCGTTCATTTGTGTGCACTGGGAGGGCTCGGGGAGACACGAGGAGACATTATGCCAACAGTGTAAACATGTAACAGTCAATCATACGACACATGTTGTGTGTGCTAGCTTCTCCCAACTTGGGGCAGGGTGGGTAGAATGAGTAGCTCTCCCTCTCCTCATCCACCTGTGGAATGTGCCCTTAAAAGGGTGATTCTAATGCCACATAGAATGTAATGAGAATTGGCACGCCATATGTACGGGTACGGGGTTCGTGTGATGGAGTTGCTGCGGGACGCGCCCATGATCCAATTGTGAAATAAGCAACAAAAAAACAAAAACGAAGAAGAAGTACATTGTAGTGCCTCTCGTTTTCGAAAAACCATTGGCGAATGGGTAAAGAAAAATACACCGCACGAACAGTCCCACTGTTTTTACGCACGCTTGGTGATAACGAAAAGTGCACTTTTGCCATCAGCGGTTGTTCTCGTTTGACTTCAAAATGCATCCACATATAAACAACAGCAAATACACATGATGGTTGCAATTAGTTGTGCATTCAAAATGACGCTTTTTGCAGGGTTGTTAAGGGGGAGGAGGATTGTTGGTTGCAGTTGGTTAATATTTCGAATTATTATTGCAAAGCTTGCAAAAAGTGGTTGTTTGTTACACAAGCAACCAAACTTCCCCGAGGTGCAGCAGAGAGCGCGCCGGGAAGCCCGGTGTGTATTGCAACAACGCGTTTGTTGTAGGAGATAATTATGCGAGAAATTCAGGCTGACTTCTGAATGTCCCCTATCCGACTTCTCCGATTTGTTGCATCATCGTGCCATCACACACACATCCGGACATATCCGTTAGATACGGGCGAGGGATGATGTGGTGGACTGGGAGAGCGCAGGCGGACAGGCATGCTGCTGTCGCAAAAGTCATTTATTGTTTAATAAAGCACACACACACATACGTCGTGCATTGAGAAGTTATTGGGATATGGGGAGAAGCTTTCAAAAAGGGACACACACACACTCAAATAGGCAGGCAGAGGACCTTTGGATTTTGGAGGAAATAAAGGGGCCTCTGTGCATTACCCAAGTATATTAGCGAAACACTTTTGGATTCGATTTCGCCAACGTTAAGCATAATAAGGCTTTCGTTCGTTTGCTCTTGGAGAGATATTCGGAGGGCAGCGGAGGGCATAATCCGCTGTTACCCTCTATCTGGCTCTCCAGTAGTGATTAGAACACACAAACGCGGTCTGGTTAGAGTTTATATTACTCGGGAGAAGGTGTTAAAATGGAGAGCATGCAAATTTATTGGTTTTAGTTCACATTTGGAAGTCATATTTGTGCTTTGTGGTTTAATCTTTCAGACCAAATCGATATTGAATAGCTTTTTCAGCGAGTTATTTAAGAACGGAACGGAAAACTAATCTCCTCCGTCTCTTCTGGAGAATAAATTATAAACCATCTCAATCGGGTGACGTACACCAGAGGCAAAGCAAACCACTGAATAATTAAACAAGCCGGCAAACCGTGGCTCGGAAAGAAGTCAGCTGGTGGTAGTTCTCACGAGGTTTGTTAGAACTGTGATTATACTCCCAAACAAGGTATCAATAAAAACTATTTCCATCCAAAGCAGTCCCGCCGCGCTTTTGCAGAACAACACGGTCGGAAATCAGATACACCAGCCAAATGATCCCATTTCCGTATGTGGTGGACGCGAATCAGTCATACCAGCCCGCTGGTATTGTGGCGTGATATGGAGAGTGAGCCAGCAGGATGGTGAGATGGGTGTTAGAAGAATGCGGCAAGCGCGTGTAATGCAATACTGCTTCCCCGGGAATGTCCTAGATTCTCGGTTGCTGCTGTTGGCGTTACGTAAAATCAAGGCTACCATCATCAACGACTTCCTCTTTCCACTGTAGGGGTGGGTGGGTGGTGGAAAGTTTTCCATCAAAAGCTTTCCTCCTTTCCAACGCGCTGCCGTTCTCCTCTGCTATACGCCAGAGTGCTCAAAGGGGTGGGCTCTTTTATCGATTCGCAAGTTGCGTAACAGAAGCGTGTTTTTTCTTCTGCTTCTTCATGTTGTTGCATAAATGATATCCTTTCCACACAACACAACACAGTGAGCGAGAGAAAAATACCTCTTTTTTCACATAACCTACATTTGCCACGTCGCGAAGGGTGTCGCAGGGGAGGCGTGATGTATTTTTAATTCTTATTCGAATCCTTCCCACAATAAGATTCTTCCACACAGTGGGAATCACAGGCGCCATTCGTTAGCGAAGCACACCATCAGCACCGGCAACCGACAAACTGATGTATAAATAGAGTTACGCAAGAATGCACACACACACACACACCTTCCCCCACACGGAGGAGAAGGAAAGGGGAAAAGGGAATAGAAAAGCGCCCCTATGAAGAGTGCGCAAGCAATGGGAAAATGAGTGGCAGGGAAACCCTACACACGCCATCGCGGGCGGGCGTCCCTTTCTCTGCCCGCGTTCCCACGGAAAAACGACGACCTTGAACTCGAAATTCGCAAACTCGAATTCTGCCGCCGTCGCTCTTCTCCATCACCGCATCGTCTCGGATCATTGCGCGCTTGGGTGTTAGAGTTAGGTAACACACTCCATCGAACCACCCGTAGATGCTGCGCGCAACATTTTCCAGCGCACAAGAGCGCACGACGTAACGACCCCATTTCTCCAGGTGGGGGGTGGAGTCACGTGGTGTGGTGGTACTGCAACAGGGGAAAGCGATCGATCCGAGTGCATCTCAGGGAGCATGTGATGGAGAGCGCGCCCAGCGAAAAAGCCCGGGATTTCTGTGTGCTGTAGCCAGCGCGCGTTTGCATCTGCTCACGTGACTGTGACGTCATTCTCGAGCTTTGATTTTCTTGTTTCATTTTCCTAAAAATATGACGCGTTTTTTTAAATTATGATGCGCTTAGCAACTAATACGGAAAGTAATAAATTATACAGTATAGGTGGGTAAGGGTAAGGGAGAAAAGCAATTTAAGCGCTTGGTTGTTACCTAATCGAAAGCGAACGTCGGAGCAAAATCGTGGGTGGGTGTAACAGTGCTTCCGGTGCTGCTGCTGCTGCTGCTACTGGTGTTGGTGTTGGTTTGCTGATGCATATCCGCCGCCCCACCACTACTGCTGCAACCGACTCGACGACGAGTGGCCTATTGTATGCAAAGTGTCTCTTGTGCCGCAGGCACTGCAGCACCTGGAAGTAGCTTCTTCTCATCTTTCCTTCACCTTTCCTTTTGTTTCCTTCACTTCAAATCATCAACTTCCAATTGTCTTCTTTCAGTTTGCGTGTGCGTCTGTTGTGCTGGGTGCAATTTTCCCGCGGTTCTTAAAAAGGGCTTCGGGCTTGGGGCTTGGAGGGAAAAAAGAAAAGCGTGTGTTCCCGTCATTCAAAATTAATCCCCCCCTGCAGCTCTGTGGCCTCCAACGGAGCTGATCTAATGAAAATGCGATACATATTTAGTTTTTGACGTTTTAAAAAACTTGTTCCCACCAAAATGGGTGCCAGAATATGAAAAAGTGGAAGGAAAGTGGAGTGGAAAAGGGAGAAAAGAATACTTTCATTTTGCAACAGAAATTTGCAACAGGAAATGGGTAATTGTGTATGTGTTTCTCTCTCCCTTTTTCTTCTCGTGTCCCTCTCCAAACTCGAAAAATGGTGGGTTGAGCGATGAAAAAAAGATATTTTTGGCCATTTCGGGGCTTTCTCTCTGTTCCCTGCTTTTTAGCGAATTCTCCCTCTCTCTCTCTCCACAACGGTTCCACGTTTGGAGGCGTAAATCTTTCTTTTTGCAATTTTCAATTCCTTTCTTTTGCAATGAAGAAGACAAAAAAAAGTTATGCCGAAACACCCCCCTCAGTTGCGAAGCGAATTGAACGCATCAGCAACTGTTCAACTGTGTACTACGGTCTCTTCTTTGGTGCGCTTCTTTCCAAAAATACACACACACCAGGGAGAGAGAGCGACATAGGGCAATGAACCCGACAAGAAGCGGATGACGACCGTTCGATAATTAAACGAAGAGGAGGGGGTGGTGTCTTTATTTTTGGGGAAAAGACCACCCCCCACAACTTCGCGGTCATTCCAAGAAGCTGGCCACCAATGTTCGTTTGTTTTCGCACTTGGAGACACACACTCAGACACATTGCACCTTAAGTCGCAGCAACCCTTCATCAGTCGTCATCATGGCAACCACAGCCACACACCGCACCATTGTGCACTCGACACACACACACATACACACACGGAGACAAAAAAGGGCCAATTGAAGCGTCCGATCGAGTGAAGCGCTGTGCGGCTTTAAATTAGCCTTAAATTGAACGGAATGAAGCTCAATAAAACAGGTTTATGAGTCAGAGCGCGCTGTCCGTCTCACGCCACACAACGCACACACACAGATACACATTTTCTCGCCAACTGTGTACACAGCACACTGACAATGCGCGCCGTTTTATGCAACTTTTGCAATATGAGCCCCCTAAAGTAAGACGCCGGCCGGCCGGCACGCGTAAACGGCAGGAAACCGAACAAGCAAAGAAACGAAAAAAAACCGGTTCTAGGAAAAGACGCAGCACACAGCGACGGCGGCGGAAGATGCACAAGTTGAAGGAAGCTACCCCAGCAGCAGCATGACGCCATTAACAATTTGCACAATATCTTTTCGCAAGGAGAAGAGAATGCTTATGTAACCACCTTCGAGATTTGATGTGACAGTTACAGTTCGGGAACCAAACAACTCCACCACTGCTTTGCGCTCACAAGGTAAATCTAACAACAACTTCTGATACCGGTAAAGATACGCTCACTCTTTCTGTTTTAGGTTTAACGCGAATTTCGCAACACTTCTTCGAAGGATTTGATGTGTGAGAACTCTGCGGTCTCTGCTCGCGCGTTCTCGCTTGCATCACACGGAGTAAAACTTGCCATCATCGGAAAATGTAATAATCAAATCCTACTACTTACGCGTTACCATACACCGGGGGCCTGGTCAGGCGGCTGCTTCATGATGTTGGTTGGATGCTTGGGCAACCAAACGACAACCGCTGAGGCAGTGCGGCGAACAAGTCAAGAAGCACACAGCAAGGGACACAAAACTGCACCGAAATTGTTCGCAAAAGTCATCCATCGCTTGCCGCTTTGCTTAACTTGTCCCCCGCTTGCCGCAGCAATCGTTGAAGGTACCCAAGAACACACACACACACACTTTAGAGGGAACAGCAGTAACGTTCCAAAGGGCCCTTTTGGGGAAGAGCTCACCTTTTTCCAACCGCTGAACTGAACGAGATTTCAAACGAAATTGAACAAGTGCGTGATCGCGGTGAGATGATTTTATGGCCAGCGCTAGGGCCGAGCTTCGGGACTGTGCGGTTCGCGATCGTTCCCGCTTCGGGTTTTTTGGCCCGGTTCGTCGGTTCCTGGTTGGCAGAGCGAGAGCAAACGAACTGCGCGCAGGGGCCTGGCGACTACTGTCTCGCTCTCACCGCCGGGGGTCAAACGTGTTTAGTTGCCGGTGAGAGGGGGGAAAACGGTCTTTGTCGGGCGCAGTGCGCGTGTAGATACAAAACCATGGGCAGGTATGTGTGTGTGTGTGTGTGTGCCTGTGTCCCCCTGTTTCCCCCGTTGTGTGTATCTTCCGTTCTGATACGATGAGGTAAACCGGACGACCGCGTTGTTAAGGTGCCCGTACACGGTTTATCTTATCTTGTGGATGGTTTTAGTTTAGTAAGGGTAATTTGTCTAGATATTTCGGAGTAATAGGGATCTGTTGTCTCTAGAAGGTCTAATATTTTACTCAAAAATATTTTCTTCTTCCTTTTCCGTGGATCTCAACAACTGCTGTTGGTCAAGACCTGCCTGTACCACTAGTGGGCTTTGCTTTCAATGATCTAAGGATTACCCATGGCAGGATAGTCTGTCCTACGTATGGGGTCGGGGTCCATTGGGGGATTGAACCCATGCTGGGCATTTTGTTAAGTAGTACGAGTTGACAACTGTAGCACGAGACCTGCCTTAAACTACTTTAGAGTATCGTTTATCCAGTCACAACAGGCCTTGACTTCGCCAGGATGTCCGGATAACATGGTTAATAGCTTCAGTTTTTTTAATTGCATATTGGTATAAGAAAATATCTCAAATTTTACAGTGAATTGTTGTAGCTATCATGTCATTTTTGCGGTATACATGTTTTTTTTGTTTCACATTAATCTGACTGAATATCCTTAATATTAACTGTCATTTTCGAACAGCACTGATAAACAGATAGCCGGATAAAAGCTATTCGGATAAACGATGTCCGATTGTAGTAACTTTGAAATGTTTCATTGACTTTAATCCTTAATTTAAGCCTCATTTTAAACAGTTTGATGGTTTGTAGACGATGATGAAATACCATTGTCAGAAAAGTTATTCCTTTTTATTTCCAAATTTTCTAGAAAAGTAGCTGAATGCTCTTTCATTGATGCATATGGTGCAATAAGATAAAAGTGGCAAATCTGATCAAAACGTGTTACTGAAATATGTTCAAATTTGATGTGTAATATCCTAACCAGACAGATCTATGGTATGACTTCCGTTCCATTTAATGGGCTATTTAAAAAAATCGGAAGTATTAAAATTAGTTATCTTATCATTTAAATCGTCAAAGCTTTTTTAATATCACCTTAATGCAAATGAAATAGCGTCATACAAAAAACATACTATTAACAATTTGTTTTCTACATTGGGTGCTAAAAATCCTCAAACGTGTAATTCCCACTTCACGTTCAAATGTTCTTCTTCGTATAATTCCCCGTCCCCCCAGTTTACGTTATGCGACGAAATTCGTCGTTGTGTATAGCGGTTTGTATGCCGTTTGAATGTCACGTTGGATGCAATCCGAAGCCAAGAAAAGTGTATACCGTTGGCTCGTTCTCGCTCATTCCTCGCAAACAAAACCCGAACATTAGCGCGGAACAAGGAAAGAGCAGCACAAGAATCGTTCGTCGAACGTACACATAACGCTAAGGGGAACGTTATGATTCTGTACAAAGATGAAGAAGCATTTATACGACAAAAAAAGTCTTTTGAAAATTGACTAAAGTTAATTAAAAGCACGCTCCAGTGAAGCTGACGCTGGGCGTGCAAATGAAACATACAATTTTCTGACAGCACACATGGTGTGCTTTTTCGACTGCATGGAGCTTAGAATTATCGATTACTTGTTTGTGAAGTGTACGTCCGTGTGTGTGTGTGTGTGTGTGTGAAATGGAGGAATATATGGTGTGGTTTTGCATAATCATTCTTTATGATACTTTCTTTTGTTGTTTGTTGTTGAGAGAAAAGCGGTAAATCTCAACTTTTGCCAAACGCTCACGCGATGTTGTTTGATAACTCTGCAAAAAAATATATGCAATTTTCCTGTTATGCAATTTTGTTTTGCAATGTTCAAAAAGCTACCCAAAACAGCTGATTGGTCAGGTTGCACGAAGATAGCCCCTCGTGTCAGCTTCTCGAAACACAAACTAGGACATCTGGGGTAGAACTGGTGTCGCACTTTTCACACAACTCGCAGGGGAAATTGTGCCGATGTTTGAAACACGAGAGATGACCCGAAACACCCAAGGATGCATTTTCCGATGCGTCCGACCATCTGACCACATTACGTAACCTTGAACTCGCCCCACCTCCCCTAACCCCTCGGGGTGACTGTTCCGATTTGCCTCGTGAATCATGGAGGGTGTGTGAGATACGCCACGCCAATGGTGCTGCTATCTCCCACGGCAAGTGGAGGCTCGTTTTAGGGCCAATGCGTCCTGCTCAATCTACCCATCGAAATCCTGCTCCGTCACTGTGCTCACACTCTCGTGCAAAAAAGGGGAAACACTTTTGGCGTCATCATCATGCCCTCCTTACCAACCACACGTGATAACACACTATCGATGCGCGGTTGATTGGTGAACGAGTGAACCTTCAAGAGGGGATGTACAAGGGATTGGGTTTCGTGGATTACAGCAATTAATTGTATCGTCCTCCATGAGGCATCGTTTCCGTGCCTCCAGATACTACTGCAGAGAGGACGTTAATTGAGATTATCGGTGAGCTAATTGACAAACCGTTCAGCAGCTCGTTCGCGTTTGAGGGGTAGTCATCTTCCAAAGAGCACATGCAGCCAGTATGATCGATCGAAGGTAAGGTGCTTATTGAGGTTAGTAGAGAACAGCGGGTAGTGCACGATAGGGGCTGGGTTAAGCGGGTACGTTCTAGGTGACAACGAGCCCAGCATTGCTGTGGGTTACTAGAACATTCTGGAGAAAGTGTAGACATTTGACGGTGTAGAGTCGTGCATGCATTACACAACACACTACCGATACTAATGACAAGACACAGCTACAGTATGCTAAATGATCGATAAATCGAACAGAAAGTGTGAGAACGGGGAAAACAACGGTTGGAAGAAGTCTAGGGAGGAAGTCTGCAGTGGATTGCTGAGGATTAGTGAGTTACCCAATCATTATCACCCGGCGGAAAAGCAAGACAGCTTAACGATAATGGAGTTTGTTTGGAAGCGCTTTTTTCTATGGCACATCATCAAATTGATTGAAAGGGGCTCGTTGGACGGAAATGCTTTTAAATGGACAGTATAGGCTCTTTGTGGCTTTGTCGATAATCATCCAATCACTTATTTGCAGCAATAATTAATAGTCAGCTTGATGGTTGAAAATAAACTTATTACAAAATTTTGAATAGAATATTCAATACAGGGTGTTCCAGAAGGTCTCATAGCTGTGGGACACTTTATTGACTCTTTCTTACGAGAAATGAACCTAATGTAATAGGAATTGGACTCTACAGCACCCTTGTTGGATAAATCCAATAGCAATTTCCAAAGAGCTTGTCCAAAAGGATGCCATAGAGTCCAATTTCCAACATATGAAGCTCACTTCCCATAAGAAAGAGTCCAGGAAGTGCCCCACAGCTATGAGATCCCCTGGAAATCCCTGTAAGTAGAATATTGAAGCATTTTTGTTACATTTGGTTATTTGGTCAGAAATCATTCTCATCTCTCAACTACCTAAACTCCTATTCAAAAAATAAATTAAAAAGCAATCAATTTGCAGGACTCGCTCTCCAAAACAATGCTGCTGCGCCCGCCATCGACAAATGATTCCAATATCGATATAATAACGGTCTATTTTTATACTAGACACTGAAACTAATATCCTAAGTGCTGCTGGCCCCGAACACATGTGCAATCAGTTCCACCATGGCACGTCAAACCTCTACCGGGGTTTAACCTTGCAAATTGGATGGGTTAAAATGAGCTGTTGTTAGTTTTGAAGAGCTTTACAGTCGAAATTTTGTATTTTAGATATTCCATTTCGCTGCCACTACTCCAAAGAATTGAAAAGCCTTGCCTTTACTCTGGAACGTGAAATAATGGTTAATTATGCTGAATGACAGCCGGGGACCGGCTCTGTGTCATTAGGAAATTGATGATAATCTACGACATGTGCACGGCACGGCTTCTTTTGTTTTCGCGCGTTGTTGTAACCTTTCGGTAAGGTGTCGTTGAAAATAGCTTCCACCCCACACACTCGCAGTTGTTGCGTCAATCTGTCGTCAATCAAATGGTTGGTGTTCCGTGTTTTTTTTTGTCTACCCATCACAAACCAAAGGACATGCAAGCCCGGAGGCGAGAGATGTGAAAGTATCTCTAGAGAAAAGAAAATTAATGAACGCTACACTGGACGCGCATGAAGGGCCGGCCGTATCCGTAGCAAGCAGTTTCAGTAATTTCTCTGCCGTGCTGAGCCGGCTAGAACCGTGCAACCGATCGTTCGGGAACTGGTGACGTGGAAATGACGGCCAAGCGGACGGCTGTGTGGTGTGCGCGACCGTATGTTATTTTCAACCCGGTCCCGGTCCGGGCTGGTATTATTTTTGGCCCCACAAACATGTCTCGGATTCCCTCGGATCGCTGTGGAATCTGCCCCTCGCACTGCTGCTCTCTCTCGTACTCGAGAACCGAACCCCGAGCTGTTATGGTATCCGAGCGCTATCCACAAACCACAAGGGTACGGCACAGAAAAGAAACGGAGATCGGAGTGGAATCAAAAACGAACGTCACACGTTTATGCTTTTTTTTTTGTTTTTGTCACACAGAAACGTTGCTGCTTGCTTTTTGTCACCAGCGTCATTGCAAGGGAGCGTCAACTATTCATTCGTGTTGTTTTCGTTGTAGGATAAAATCAGTCAGGTTTTAGAAAATTTATTATTATTAGTATACTTGTGCAGCAAAGAGGCAGGATATGGTTAGCAATTGCTGCTGTACCTGTAAGTACAGGAAGTCTTAGAACATGTCAAACTACTGCCTGCTGCCGCCCAGCAAAGCTGGTGCATACTAAAGTTTGTCCATCGTTTCGTTAATTGGTTTCAGCTGGTGTTATAAAACAACGACAGCGTTAGACATACTGTCTTTGTCTTTGCCTCTGTGCCAGTGTGTAGCATGTAGCATCACGTCTAATGCTCGGTCGTGTGCCCAAATAGAACCGACCACCATCACACCATCTGGCGACCGATCGGGTTGGTCGCTAGAACGCGTTTGGTTACTGAAAAATAACACTACACGATGCGCACCACACACACACACGTATACTGATGTTGTGAAGTGATGAGCATCGTTTTGCTTCACCCCGCTATCGGTACGCGAGTTTATCTTTGGCGTTGGTTTGGCTGCTGCTACTGCTGCTGCTGCACCAAGTCATCGTCGTCCCACCTTTCACGCACTTCCGTTGTCTCTGGTGCGTTGGCAGCAGCACAGTTGGCGGTTGGCACACTTGGCGTCCAACTTGAAACCGGCGGCCATTGCCAAGGCGAGCCACACGCGGCCACGCGCACCCGCGTCGTGTGGCGATCAGGGGTTAGTTTTTTTTCATTTTTAAGCGTACATTTGCAGTGGTAGATGTGAAATTAAGGCTTTTGGTGGTTTTGCGTACATCATTTTCTATCACACTATGCTAGAAATTGAAATAAAATGATCGTGATAAAATATTTCCATCCAGCAAAGCGATAAGAATTGACTTAAATATGTCCTCTTAAAGAGTTTAACCACATATTTAGTGTGTAACTACAGTGGAGCGCCGTTTATCCGGGTACCTTTTATCCGGCTGTCCGTTTATCCTTGCTATTGAAGAATGACAGGTCAATACAAAGGTGACATTGCGTTTTGAGGAGGATATTTGAAAAGACACAAAGAGAGCACATTGGCATTACAAAAACACACTAATTCATGGCAAATTTTCAATATTCTCATTGGAAAAACATAAAAGTAATAAGAACTAGGTAGTTTTTTTTATCAAAACACAAGATACATTTTTAAAAAATCAAGAATTTGCGATTAAATATATTATTTGACTCATTATCCGTGTTATTCGCATATCCGGGCGAGGTCGAGTCTCGATGAGCCCGGATAAGCGGCCCTCCACTGTATATTTAGCTACTCATGAAACTTGTACCGAAGCTTACTGCAACCACTGTAATTCGCTATTGATCTATCTGATCTCAATTGAACCTTTGCTGATGACTCTTTATGATCGATATTCAATCCGATCTTTGCCAAATCTACTACAGTCGGCATAACAGCATGGTGCGGAGATTGCAGCAGCGTGGTGCGGCAAAGAGCACACGCCTGCATTACAAACAATGCCGTAATCTAAATAGTTCCTCTTCCCACCCACACGAATAACAACGCTCCATATCTCCCGTCCCTTCCGTTCGCATTGGACGACGCCGGGAGATGCGCAAAACCGTGAGATAGGTTATATTTTTAGTGCAGAACACACCCGCAAATTGCGTCGATAAATGGCAGCAGAAGAAGAAAAAAAACCGTAGTCCCCACCGCTCCGGCTGCAAGGGAGGAACACAACAACACACACACACACGGCACGGTAGCAGTTGAATGAAAAATTTAATGGAAATTGTTTTCGCCGTTCCTTCGCCTCGTTTCAACCCCATGGCACGTTTTACTGCCAACGCAGGGAGAATGGGACGCACGAACCAAACATTATACACCGCATGGTGGGGGGGGGGGGGGGGGGGTGTAATTTATCAATTCGAACGCGTGTTTGAAGGTAGATTTTCTTACGTGAAACGAAGAAAGGGAAGGGCGGAGAAGAATTTATTTCCCATCTGGTTCTGCTACGTTCAGATCCGCTCAATCTCTGTGCGCAAAACTGGCGCGTATGGAAAGGTAGGGAAAAAAACACACAGCAACGCCACGTACTGGCCGCGTACGATCGGCCGCTGTAATCCATCATTTGCTGGCATAAATGATCCATGGCAGTGGAACGGAGTGGGCGCGCTGTTGTGGTTGTTCTGTGTTGGTGTTACGATTGCAATGCTACGCGGTGCTGAATGCAAATGAGAACGATCAAACTCTGATCGTCCAAAACTTGGACCGATCATGGGTTGGCAACGGGTTTTATAATTGGGCCGTAATTTTATTGACATAACTGTAGGGACCGCAAGCTAAGCAAACAGAGACGCTGGATTAATGATTATTTCATCAAACTACTTGTTGCAACTGTTTTGCGTAAGAAATGATATCGGAAGCTAGGCTAATGTGGCACAGTAAAGGTTCAACCATTGCTTCATATGATGGCGTGATCGATTTCTAAACTCTCTTAGCACCATCCTTCTACCGACGGCTTCTAAGAAAGGACGCTTCTCGGAAACGCTTCACCGCTTAATTCGCTTTATGTTTAAGATTTACCCCCGTTGGTCGCTTATTTATCTCGTCTCCCTTTTCCCAAAACCCCTTCCCCGGCTTAATACGATTTGGATGACTTTCTAAATTTAGCATTAAATAAACAGCCAAACAAATCTTTGGCGCGTATCTAAGCTGTGCCGCTGTTTTCCTCTGTAGTAAGAGGCGAAGGGGAAGGTTATTATTGCACCGAGTTCGTCAAACGCATTTTTGGTATCTCGATGACAGATATGTGTGTGTGTGTTTAACTGTCCTTTGGCTGCTGCAATCAGCTAATTTGATCGATGCAATTTCATAGCAGATCGTGGTGTGTTTGTAAGCAGAGACTGAGTGCTTCCTTCCCGAGCGATGGAGCAGCCTGGTAGTTGATGGCAAAATGCGCGTTTTTAACGAAACAATAGTTCAATTTACCTCAAAAAGTACTTCAAATAGTGTTTGTTTATTTAAAATTTACATTGAAATTGATTTCTATTGCTATTTCACACAATTTTGCCAAGCATGAACCCTTGGACATGCACACTTGGAGTGTTTGTGTTCTATTGCTTTTCAATGCTTGATTTTTCTGTTCTAAAACAATATTTTTACAAAATTTCAAACGCCGGTTGTCGGTTCAAATACACCGCAAGTCATGTTGGTGCACCCCGAACCAATGAATTGGGCTAGTGGAAAACTAAATAAAAACTTAAGCGAACTCGGAATCCATTCGCGCGCCACCTTCCGTGACGCGACTGGTTGAGCCATTTGTGCGCCATCCGAATAGAACTCAAGGCGGCTGTTTTTCATGTACTTTGAGAAAATTGAACGCTTTCCTTTCACCCATCCGGGGAAAATCCACACTGGCATCGAGTGTTTGGCGCTATCTGTGCGCGGCGTGTTCGTGTGTTCACGCCGTGCACATCCAAAACCATCATACACGGCTAAGGTCGGAAAGGTCAAAGCGAAGGCAAGAGAGTCTTTCGTGCTCAAGCACGTGCTCCCGCCATTTAATGTAGCGGAACGGGGTGAAAATAAACGAAATAATAATTAAAATCCCAATGCCGCCACCAAATGCACTTGAGGAGTATGGGCTTTGGACGCACGTTGCTTTCTTTAGCACGCTTGCTTGCGTGGCTGATATGCATTTTAGGCGAAATTTTCTTTCGGAGAAACCGCATTTCAACAGCACCAGCAACTGCGGACAGTTTGCAGGAAGATGCGTTTCGCTGTGAGTGCGTCAGTTGAGCGTGATCAGATTCGTTTCTTCTTCGCCTGATTGTGCGCTGCGTGTCGTCTGAAGTTGGCGTTAAAAATAGCATCGATCCTCACGGCTGTGCTGGCTCCACGCGAGGCAAAAAGGAATCTATTTTCCCGAGAAAAAACAACAACAAAAACTCCCATCAAAGCGAAGAAAGTATACGTGTTGCGATGTCGTAAATGTCGCGTTCACATACATTTGCGTTCGGTCCACTGTTCCTTAGTGTGGCTTTATTGAAGAAATAATTCTGCTCAAAGGTTTAGGTGCATCTGCACCATTGGACAGGTTCAGGGGTTTTGGAGAGTATCAGTATCACGGCCAGCCGAACCTTTCGCTCAGCAATAGACCGCTGGGGATGTGTGTAACGCGTTATGTGCTAGACGACGGTGCATCCAACCTTCCCCTCTCCCACCTGCCTGTAGTGCAGTCGGCTTCATTCGATTGATAGTCCGCGACCGCCTAAATATAAACCGCCGGATCGCGGGAAACTCAAGCGCGTCGGTCTGGCCAGGTCGGCCGGGTGCAGGCAACCCATACCCATGTCATTCGTAATAAACGTCTTGATGTCCGTGACGTGCAGTAGTTGCTGGTCCTGTTTTGGTTGCTGGCACCACACCCGGCCACACGAACGCCGGCTTGATGCGACTCGCTTGCCAAGAGCCGTGCGGTAATAGTGCTTGCTGCAGCACCACAATGGCATCAGTGATTTATAAGGCGTTGCCGGGTCGAACGGGTGAGGTCTTTTTATAGCAGCGGCAGTAACGGTTTGAGCAGTAACGCGGCGGCATCACTACTCAGTACCTAGACTCACTGGCCCGCGCGCTCGTTATTCCTTCCTCCGCGATTACCGGTGCAGTCTGGTGCAAGCTGCATGCGCGCCATGATCTCTCTCGTCTCAACTGTTGGATAGCGCGTTGCTTTTAAGCGGGTCATAGCAACTGTTTGCTGGCTTGGCGGATAGTTTTCAAGTGCAAAACATTTCGCTTGAACAAAAAAGGGATTGCCAAATCGAAACAATGTTGCCGTCTGTTGGTACGATCGGATCGGAAGTGGACTTGCTTCCAAACCAATGGTAGAAATTTTGGCAGCAAAAGTGCTTTATCTGGCAACGGAAATGAAGCATCACCCAAAAATGGTCTTTTTTATTGCGGGTGTACTTTATAGCTTTTAGTTTTCGCGTCAGGGATATATATAAAGATCAAACAGTAGCCGCCGCCATGCAAATATTCAAATATTGTAAAGGAAGACATCATTTCAAAACGGTTTTTGCATTGTTATTAAGAATTGGACAACTTTTTCTGAAGAATGATGTTCAAATCTCCATATATGTTCTTTGGTTTTGGATGTTCTACTACCTTTACTGAAGCAAATTTTCAGAGAATATCAATCAGTATCAAGAAGTTTAAAGCGTTTTGATCTAACATGTCTAACTCATATTTGATAATGTCATCTTCAGGATTTCTTTTCTACTATTGGTCATATCGCTACAGTAGACACAGCATTGTTGCTGTAAGCTACAAACAACCTGAAAACTTTTGTAACAAATAGTATGTTTTTTAGGGAGTTCTTCTTCAGAAGACGTCTGTTACAGGGTCTGTCTCATGATTTATTCGTCGTATCCCTTAGATTTTTGGTTCGTTCCCATAATTTATTGGTATCGTCTGATTGGATATCAATAAAATTGAACCTAAAAATTCTGGGAACCAACCAATAATTCGTTGGAACACACAAAAAAATGGGAAACAACCAAAAATATTATGAGAACCGACCAATAAATCGTGGGAAATACTGTAATAACAATCGTATTTTGATGGAAATGTATGACAACAACTCTCTAGCTGAAGCAACCATTTCAGAGATGATTTAACAAATTCAAAGATGTTAATTTTGATTAAAAAGTTGAAAAACATTGCACGACGCTGGGTGTTTTTCGGGCATCACGAAATATTGAAGTTGGACAACTAGAGGTTATGGGAGGTTGAGATCCTTCAGAAACACATCAAGAACTCGAGATGACACAAAGAGTATCTCAGCAATTAATTGTCTATTGATTTGAAGCGAGCAGGATGATATGCAAGATGGGGAATTGGGTTCCATATGGGAATTGGTCACGAGACGACGAACGCGGACTGTTCACTTGTGGATGATAGGAAGTTCAACCCAATCCGCTGGTTATTACTCCTTCGGACTAATATCTGTTCCGGTTGATGGAGATTAAGGATTATCTGGCTTACAAGCACTTCTCCAATTACGATAATTTTTTTTTATAGATAAACCTTTGTTGGGCTAAGAGGTCTGAGAAGGACGGAAATATCTTTAAGGCAATTTTACTCTATTTGGTGTAATAAAATAAATTTTACAAGCAAGTGGTGGCATCGGAAAATCCTCAGAGGAACAACCCAAGACGTCCAAAATAGGTTCATCGAGGAAAACACGGGCCTTACTCCATCGTATACAATGCTATTCCCTAGCATCCTTTACGTGTACCTGGCCAAGAACCAACTTCACCAATTACGATAAAGTCAAAACATTGATCGACGCATCGATAGGGGCCAAACAATCTCCTTTTTTTCTCGAAATACATCATAAGGATGGAAAAAAGTAGTAGAAAATGACGGATAATAAGAGGAACCATGAATAAATAATCCTTTTTCAAATTCCGAAAATTGCTTTGAACATATGGTACTTCTAATAAATGCAAAGAATGATTAAGTTTTTAACTGTCGTGGATTATTAATTAAACAAAATATTAAACAAAAAACAAACTCAAAAGCAAACAATAAAGCAGTCCAACTGCCACAGGCATTATATTTCGCATCCCTCTCTCTCACACACACTTTTTCTCTTTCCCAGGTTGATCTAAACGAGATGAACGAACCGAACGCGGGCCAAAAACCATCCGACACACGAACAGGTGAAATAATTTAGCAGCTCATCAGCATTTTGCGCCTGAACGCAAGCATGACCTCCCCCCCCCCCAACCCCACCTTTCTCCTTTCGTTTTTCAAGCATCTCTTAAAGTCTCCCAATCGCCCCCCCCCTCTTCCCCAGGCACTGTATGGGTCGACTAAAGCCACCGGCCACAATCAGCCGACATTCGCTAGCGGTTGCGGTGGTTACCTGTCGGCAGAAACGGTCGACGTTGGGGCACCGGTCGCCGGCCCAGCACTGCGCCCGCCCGCCTCGCCCTGCAGAAAGTCCATGGTGGAACTTTTCACGTCCACCTTCGGCTTCTGGCCCGGCTTCGTGGCCGGTTTCTGCTGCTCGACGATGATGAAGCTGTCCTCGTTGTTGCTCGGCAGGGCCGGTTCGCTCGCTACTGGGGCTGCCTTCGGTGTCGGTGCCGGCAGTTCCTTCTTTTCCTTCACGAGCTTTGCCGGAGCGGGTGCTGGGGCGGGTGCTGGAGCCGGTGCTGGAGCGGGCGCTGGAGTTGGAACGGAGGTGGGAGGTTCTTTGGGTGCTGGTTCCGGTTTGGGAAGATCCTTCGGTTTGGGAGCTTCCTCGGCCGGTGGAGCTGGTTTGCTGGGAAGGGTTGGGGCGGGCTTGGCGGGTTCCGGCACTTTCGGTGGTTCGACGGGTGCAGGTTTCACGACAGCAGGGGCGGGCACAACCGGAACCGGTGCCGGTTTGTTCACTGACACCGGCGTGGAGGGAGTTTCTGGTGCCGGCGTTACGGGAACTTTCGGCGGTTCCGGTTTCGGAACGGTCGGCTTGACGACGGGCTCCACTACCGGTGGTGGCCGGACAGGCTGGACGGGCTTCTGTTCAGGGGTGGTGGTAGGCTTGGCCGGCTCCACTACCGTTGCAGGCTTGGCCGCCACTGGTTCGGCGGGAGCCTTCGAGGGTTTCGTGTCGTCAGTGGGTGTCGATTCCGGCAGCGCTTGTACGGTTCGATGTTTACCGGTGAAAAACGCAAAAATTCTATCCAACAATGGAATGCGCTTTCTGTAATGAATGCGGGGGAAATTATAAAAAAAGAAAGAAAACGAAAAAAAAAACAAAATAAGAAAAGGGAAATAGAAGAAACGGAAAACAAACAACAACACAAAACAATGAGTAAAAGCAAGAAAACATCAAACAAAACAATATAAAACAGATAAACAAACAAACAAAAAACGGTTCATACTAGAGTAAAACATATAACAAAACTAAAAAACTATCTAAAAACAATGAAACAGTAAACAAAACAAGCTAACCTAGCATAAACAATTGCGAAACGCCCAACAATCAATTCCATTCAAGCGGTGCGAAGCATTGCACTGTAGCAGAATCCAATTTGGCTTGAAGCACGACGCGTTTGGCGTGTTTTGCGAGCACAAGAATTCGATTTTCCTGTCCCAAAAAATCATTTCGCTTGGCAACCTGTGTTGTGCTTGCTAGGGCCTTGCTGCTATTATCGTTTTTTTTTCTATCTTTACTGGGAGCGGGGACGTGCTCACGGCACCGCACGGTATAGAGATCAAAATTGTTCTCCCCGACGTGTACGTGTTAATTCAATTGTCGTGTCTCGTGTATTGACGATCCGTTTGGCAATCGTGCGACGGGTGCGATGGTGGCCGTGGAAAGTGTTGGCAAAAATCGCGTTCTGCAGTTTCTTTCGTCCTCATGCCCATGCTCCTCCCCGCAGAATCTTAAGTGATAATCGCATCAAAAGTCGCGTCCGATAGTTGTGTACAAACAACCAAAAAGGAAACCTACGAACACGAATGACTGTTCCCGGACATTGCACAGAGATTTGCTCTGATCTTTTCTATGCAGTTTTGTTCCGTTTTCACGAGGCCTACCTTCGTTCATCGACCGATAAGATATAGCACGACCTAGTGTATGTGTGTCTGTATGTGGCATGAGGTGTACGTGCCAATTTGCCAAGTAGATGCTTCCAGAACGCCAAAACAGAGCAACCCCTTTGGCAACAGAGCACCCCTGGCACACAACTTTGCCAATCGAAAATGAACCACAGCAAGTCACAGTCTGTGCCTCGAATGTAGCTTTTTTTGGTTGAAAGTAGACTTTTTTTCGGGTTGGACCGGTTGCAACGCTTTATCTATATCAACAGCGTTGATTATTTTCGTCTCCGTTCGTGTGTAACGGGCGATAGGTGCAAACTGCACACATACCTGGCTTTAATTATGGCCCGCAGTGCACTGATAGCAGCAACTCTGTTGTACTTGACGCGACTTACAACGTCTACCATTACTCATACAGGCAGGGTGGAATACCAGATGGAACTTTATTGCTATATAACCGCCGGTATAGAATTTCATTAGCCAAGCAACCCAAAATGTGAAAGTAAAAGTGTGTTCGATATCTGATCGTACAATTTTTACGATTACACGGAAATAATGTGTTAAACAGATGGCTTTTAATTGGTGTGTTAAAATTTGCTTCAGGTTTCAAGTGCGCCATCGTACATCGGACAATGTCATTCTATCTTATCTTGATAGGATTAACTGAGATTTGAGCATTTAAGAGTTGATTTTCAAACACATACATTCATGTACAAACACGTACCATACATTGTTCGAGAGCATTCAATTTATGAACCGAAAATAGTCTCATCTTTGCTTTGGAAATGATCTCTCTCGTCCATGAAAGAGATCGTTGTGTTTGTATTGGCGGGTTTTCCCGTCTGACTGACAATATCTTCAAAATAATTTTGTTTGTTAGCTAAGAAATATATAACTGACAACAACTTTAAAATAATTAAAATCTTTTCAAGTGTAACGTAGGTGTTTTGATGATCGATCGATCACGAACGATCGTTTGTTGTGTAAAATAATTAATTCATGAGCTGATTCCATTGGTTCTTTTCTGCTGACATCTGTTGCATGGGGAAAAATAATTCTTCTTTTTCTTCTTTGGCACAACAACCGTTGTGTCGGTCAAAGCCTACACCTCTCTACTACAGGTGAGCATTTCGGTTCTTTTAAGTGAACGTAGATGAACCGAGAACCTGTCGCGACGGACGAAGCTGGGACTATATAGTACCTATATAGTACCAGTACTCACATACGCCTCTGAGACATGGACACTGTCCAAATCTGACGAATCCCTCTTAGCCGCGTTCGAGAGGAAGATGCTCAGAAGGATACTTGGCCCCGTATGTGTGGAAGGACAATGGAGGAGCCGCTATAATGACGAGCTATACGAGATGTACGGCGACCTCACTGTCGTACAGCGTATAAAGCTCGCCAGGCTCCGGTGGGCTGGCCATGTTATACGCATGGAAACGGACGACCCAGCCCGTAAAGTCTTTTTAGGCCGTCCACAAGGACAGAGGAGGCGTGGTAGGCCCAAATTGAGGTGGCAAGATGGCGTGGAGGCGTCCGCCATTAAGGCCGGGATAACGGACTGGCAGACGAAGGCGCGAGACCGTGAGCGGTTTCGGACACTCCTGAGGCAGGCCAAGACCGCAAAGCGGTTGTAGCGCCGGATAAGACCAGATGAACCGAGTCGTTCATCATAATGAACGTGAACGTGATCTTGGTTCATTCGTTCATTTACAAATAGCAATAGCTGTAAATCGGTACACTATTCGAAAATTGGTAGAACTACAGAATAATAGGTAGGTCTGGTCACCTGAACAGCAAGCCAATATTGACAATCTATCATATGACGCTAGCACGCATTGCGAAGTTTAAAATCGACCGTTTCTTGGTTTGCATGTAAATGTGCCGATGTTGAAAGGTTTTTCAAAGTGATCATGATTGAATGCAAGCAATTTTTTTGATTATTTCAATTTATCAAAAGTAGCGTTCTATTCATGTGAACCGGTTCATTCAAATTTTCATGTGAACAGAATGATCCGTACGGTTCTGGTTCATTTGGCACACCTCTACGCTGTACCACTAATGGGTTTGACGGCTTTCAGTGATAAGCAGGATAGTCATTCCTACGAATGGGGGAGCGCTCCATCCAGGGTACAGAGGTGTAGGCCTTGACCGACAACGGTTGTTGTGCCAAGATGAAGAATACAACAAGAAGAATACTGTCTATCCCCGAGTTACGTGACACTCGAGCTACGCGAATTTGTAATTTACAGTTTATCAGTCAAACTATGATGGGTATGCTCTTAATTCGTATGTATCATGAGGCCGGACAAATTTAGTTAAAGTATTTTTTACTCAATGAAAGAATCAAATTGCATTTCTCTTTTGCATCATTCCTGATGACTGACCTAGCTTCAGAATAGTGATGGGTAAAGTTAGCAAAAATCCGGAGTCGACTCCGATCCGACTCCGATAAATTCGGAATCGACTCCGGAAGCTAGGTCCGCGCTGCAATATCCGGAGTCGTTCAGAATCGTCCGGAGTCGTACGGAGTCGCGCGGAGTCGTTCGGAGTCGTCGGAGTCGTCCGGAGTCGCCCGGAGTTGGAGTCGTCCGGAGTCGTTCGGAGTCGTTCGGAGTCATTCAGAGTCGTCCGGAGTCGCCCGGAGTCGCCCGGAGTCGGAGTCGTTCGGAGTCGTTCGGAGTCGTCCGGAGTCGTCGGAGTCGTTCGGTGTCATCCGGAGTCGTTCGGAGTCGTCCGGAGTCGCCCGGAGTCGGAGTCGTCCGGAGTCGTTCGGAGTCGGAGTCGTTCGGAGTCGTTCGGAGTCGTTCGGTCGACTCCGGACGACTCCGAACGACTCCGACTCCGGGTGGATCTAGTGGTTCCATTTTGCCGGAGTCGGAATCGAACTAACAATAGTCGGAGTCGGATCGGAGCCGTGGGTGCGCTCCATACAGTACATCACTACTTCAGAACGCTTGCCTAACTATCTTGGAAAAATACTCTTTTTTTAGTTATAACTATTTCAAGAGTAAATCTAACTAGCCCTCTTACTAAGCTGCACATAAATTTGCATTTTCAACCGGACATCTTTATGTCTTGACTTTCCTTGCGAATTGTCAAGCGGAATTAAAGCAACACAAAAGCAAACCAAACCCAGCGCCAGCGAGACTGACAAACTAAGCGGGAGCGGTGTATATCTTTCGCAACACTTGATCCGGCCTCTAATTACAATGCCCTTTTTTCTCAGCTCCCCGCTATGACATTGAACTTGAGAAATGGGTGTTAAAATAATGGGCGAATCGGTTGAGCGTGTTTGGCTTTCGGTGTTTGTTTTCCACTTTCGAAATGCAAAATGCCAAACGAGGTGGCAGTGTGTTGCATCTCTTTTCTTCGTTTTGTCGTAATCTAAATTTGCTGAAAAATCAACCCCGGCACGCCCAGAGAGAAGTGATAGAGAGGGAGAAAGGCAGAGCGGTCATCGAAAGTTTATGGATACTAAACAGGGTAGCAAATAATTTTCAGGCAAAAATATTTCATTGCCTTTGGCGAGTGTGTGTTGGTTGCCGTTTGTTTACGTTTGTAATTTGTGAAAACAAATGGTTTGTTGGTACCATGGTGAGAAAATGGAAGGCTTTTGCTGCAAGATTTGTGGCGTGAGGGATGTTTTTTTCGTTCCGTGTGGAATGATTTTTCTTCCACTTTATTGTCCCCGAAAATTGGTTGTTTGTAAGCAGATGTTATTTGAAAGAATAATACTTCTCCCGCGGGCTGTGCGGACAGCGCGAGCTCGGGTTAGAAAAGAAGCGAGAAGCCAAACAGCTGACCGTGTCTGACAACATACACTTGACCGATCACTCAACGGTATGCCATTTTTCACCTCAAATAGCACGCAAAACGGCACTGCGCGGTGCAAAAGTTACCTTGACATTCGCCTTGCCGAGGGAAGGACATGTTCCTACAAACATCCGTGTCTTCCAACTGCCTCACACAACACGGTCAGCGCGTCTTCTTTGCTTTCTGAAAAGTGATAGTACATGCTGCGTTTGTTTCCCGCCTTTGCAGCTTTTCCTACTTCCCACAACAACCACCGAAGAACCGTCCAGAGGCAAAATTCTTTCGAAGACGTTTATAAATAACAAACCACACTTTTTGTGCGGACCGGCGAGGGTTTCACACCACACGAATGTGAACTCAGACGTCAGACACACCCGGATCGGACGGCGGTTTACGCGGTACATCCGGTGCGTGTTATATAATGGGGCCGGTTTGTTTGGTATTCGATTTTTCTTCCTTTGTCGACTGGCGTTCGATGTCGTTGCAAATGTGTTTTTCTCCCCCCTTTTGCCGGCGTTTGGGGAGGTTTTCCACACGCAACCAGGATAGAGGAGCGGCAACTTAGATTAATTATCAAAGATGGAAATTTTAGCATCAACAATTGCATAAGAAGAATCAAATGTTTGCCGTTCGTAGTTGAACTGTGCAAACGATGTAAATGGGTTAATGAACAATTTGGAAAGGAGAAAGTTATGGATATACTTTGTCCTATGGTTGTGTACGCTAAATGCGTGTTCATCTTTTCGTATCAAATATGACACTCTCTTTTCTAATATTGACAATTTTTTTTGAACAAATTCTACTGGTTTGGTAGTTTTGAATTATCTTTTCGTTCGACATTTCGTTCAAGAAAAAATAATATCTGGTAAAAATCAAAGCAATTACTTTTTTTCACGAATCGTACTAAATATTTTATGGATTTTTCTTCTTTTTTGGAACAACAACCGTTGTCTGTTAAGTGTTAAGTAAGGCGGATATCTTCGGAATTAGTGTTGTTGTTTATGAATCTGTCGTAAAGATTCATTCGTATGAATCTTCAGAAATGAATTAACGACGTAATGAGTGATGAATCTCAATTCGAATCTCCAAATATTCATGAATCTATAAAGACTTATAAAACATTAAAAATTCATCTGAATCTTAATAATTCATTTCTATAAAGATTCATGCATCTCCAAAGAGTCACGACGACTTGGACCACGCACACGACAAGTCAGCCTTAATGTAGCACTTAGGAATCGTTTCGAAGAGACACAAAAAGAGATCGAATGTGCACTCAATGCACAAAATCCGAGTGAAACGTGCTAAGAACCAAAGTAAAAAATAACTGCTGTTTGATTTGGAGTTCCTTTATTTTTATCCTACGTTGTGTTTCTCTCTCTGGACGTGACCAAACTCCTTCTGTCAAAAACAAAACCTGTCATCCTAACGTCTGTCATGTCCCAATTCACAAAAACTAAACGTCTCATAGCAAACATTACGGCCACCTAAATTTCCTAAATTTACATCTACTAGTACTGCTCTTCCTTTTCAAATGGCAACAAACATACGCGCGACACTGGACGTTTCAGAAACCCTTGTTGTGTGCGAAGAGTTACCACGCGAACGATGCCATCGGAACCAGGATGAACTTCGTGGATTCTGGCTAGTGGCCACTCGCAGGGAGCAACGTTATCCTCCTTCAAGATCACCATTTGGCCGACAGCCACACGCTGAGGAACAAGAATCCGTTGATTGTTGTTGTGTAGTTCACACAAATACTCGGTCCTCCATCTCTTCCAGTGCCGCTGCACTAGCTGTTGAAGCAATTGAAATCGGCGCACGCGGTTCTCAGGGACGTCCATAACGTTGTTATCAGGCAGCGCCATCAAAGCCGTCCCGATGAGAAAATGCCCCGGTGTTAGGGCATCTACTTCACTAGGATCTTCAGATAAGGGAGTTAAAGGGCGGCTGTTCATTTGTGCCTCTATTTGCACCAGCACTGTTGACATCTCCCCAAACGATAGACGTTGCAGGCGAAAAAGCTTTCGCAAGGTACGTTTCGCCGACTTGACTGCTGCCTCCCATAGTCCACCAAAATTAGGCGCACGCGGGGGTATGAAGTGCCATTCTACCTTGTTTCTAGCACATTCCGCCAGTACAGCCTCCTTATGATGCGGATCGTTGAGAAGACGATGCAACTCCATTAGCTCAGTGTTTGCTCCTCGAAAGTTTAGCCCATTGTCTGAGTAAACCTTAGTAGGAAATCCTCTACGCGAAACGAAACGACGGAACGCTGCAAGGAATGCCGCCGTAGACAAATCCTCCACTAACTCCAAATGCACTGCTTTGACTGCAAAGCAGACAAATACAGCCGCGTATGCCTTTGTTGCAGCAGCCCTACGATGAGCGGGCTTGAGATAGAATGGCCCGCAATAGTCAACTCCTACAACCGAGAAGGGACGCGTAGGCGTAGCACGAGATTCAGGAAGTTGCCCCATAGGTTGAGATACTGTTTTAGGATCTGCTCTAAAGCACGTTACGCAGCTCTTGCAAACCGAATTAGCAATTCGTCGGCCGTCGATCACCCAATATTCCTTTCGCATTTCAGCCAACGTGGCGCGAGGACCTGCGTGAAGCAATCGGCGGTGATATTCGACTGCTATTAGTTTGGCAAAATGACTACTTCCTGGTAGTAGCAAAGGGTGTTTTCCAGAGTACTCGATCCCAGTTTGCTGTAGACGGCCACCAACACGGAGTAATCCATCTGCATCGATAAAAGGATGCAGAGATTTCAAACGAGAAGTTGCACGTACAGGTTTTCCGGATGATAATTCTCGCATGTCGTTCGGAAAGTAGACGTTTTGAAGCATTTTGACGAACGTTATTTTTGCGTTCTCCAGATCTATGGTGGTAATAAATGCTTCTCTGGAGGGATTCTGTTGGCGCCTGTACCCTTTCCATCGCAAACAGTATGCCGTGAATCTTAGTGCCTTCCAATAGCAAGAAAAACGTTTCACCCAATTCACCGAATCAATCGAAATTGCTGCTATGTTCTGCTTCTTGCGCTCCATCATTTCTTCAGGTGGAACTTCTATCATCTTACTTTCCTTCCACTCTTCTTGTGGTGATGACAACCAACTAGGGCCATGGAACCACAAATCGGACGATAATAGCTCCTGGGGTAGAGCTCCTCTTGAAACTACATCAGCCGGATTTTCTGTACCTCTAATGTGCATCCATTTGCAGCACTTTCCGATGTCCTGTATCAACGATACCCGATTTGCTACAAAAGTGACCCATGTATACGAAGGAGATTTGAGCCAATGCAAAACCACTCTAGAATCACTCCACATAAATGTTTCGATTTCTTGCATGCCCATTGATTTGCTTACATGATTCCACAAATTTATCGCCACCACTGCCGCACAAAGCTCCAATCGGGCCAAGCTGATTCTCTTTAACGGAGCTGGTCTAGATTTTGCAGCAAGTATTTCGACCTTTATTTGTCCATCACTATCCGTTGATCTTAAATACATGACTGCTCCATATGCCGCTTCGGATGCATCGGCAAAACAATGAAGCTGCATCGATGTCGATTTTGGCAAACGGACGTATCTCGGAATCTTGATGTCGGATAGCAAGGGTAGATTAGCATGAAATCCTTTCCATTCTTCTGCATGCTCTGACGATAATGGGTCATCCCAGTCGTGACACGCAATCCACAGCTTCTGCATCCTTATTTTTGCCCAAGAAATAATTGGAGCTATCAAACCAAGCGGGTCAAACAACCTGGCGATCATGGAGTAAATTCTTCTCTTCGTTAAAGGCTCCGCGTACTCAATGGTGTTGGCTTGAACATAAAGATGATCAGATGCTGGTAGCCAAACGACTCCGAGAGTTTTTACTGGATCATCAGATATAAAATTAACAGCAGTTTTCGAAGCGCGATCAGCAGGGTTGATTTTCGTTAACAACATTTTTGAATTCGTACTCCATTTTTGTAAGCGGAAACCTCCTTTCGCAAGTAGCTTCACGAGTTGCTCATACAACTGCAAGGCTTCGTCTTCTGTATCGGCGCCTCCTATATAATCATCTACGTAGAAATCATTTAAGAGTGCCTTCTTTGCGACCGGAAAATTATCGCCTTCATCAAGAGCAAGTTGTTTTAAAACACGAGTCGCTAAAAAGGAAGACGGGGACAAACCAAAGGTTACTCGCTGCAACTCATAGGTTTCTACCGGCTGAGATTGATCGCTCCTCCAAAGTATTCGTTGTAACGGGGTGTGGTCTGAATGGACTTTTATTTGGAGGTACATTTTCTCTATATCGGCTGCTATAGCGATCGGATGCAATCGAAATCTTAGCAAAAGGTTCAGCAAACTATCTTGGATGACCGGGCCTTTCATTAATACGTCATTCAACGAGCAGCCGCTCGCTGTTTTAGCCGATCCATCAAACACTGGACGAATTTTAGTGCTAGTGCTGCATTCTTTTACTACAGGATGGTGAGGCAAGAAACATTGTACGGATATATCGTTATCACCTTTAGCCTTTTGCAGATAACCTCGACTTACGTATTCACTAATCACTGCCGCATATTCATTTTTCAAAGCAGGGTTTCGGTCGAAACGGCGTTCTAGCTGCTGAAAACGTCGCATAGCAAAAGATTTAGACTCACCTAAGTTTTTAGCCACTCCAGCGTGCTTGAACGGTAATCTCACAATATATCTCCCGGAGGAATCGCGATCATGTTGTTGCTGAAAGCTGTCCTCGCACTCTTGTTCCTCGGACGTCCATTTAACGGCTTCTGGAATTTGCTCTATTTCCCAAAATTTAACAATGAGCTCTTCGAGCGAAGGTTTGGTACCAACATGCATGATCGACTGCGGAACGATGCTCTTATTATCATCAGCTTCACCCTTTACTTTACCGGTCGCTAACCACCCAAAGACAGAATCAATAAACGCTGGCATGTTTCCGACAGGTTTCCTAACCTTGACTGTACCATGGCCCTTTGTCTGCAAAAATTCATGGTAATATTCTGAGCCCAGCAAAATATCAATTTGACCGCCATTGCCAGCCTCGGGATCAGCCAATTGAAAATCACGATTAAATAGTGACGTGTCGATACGTTCCGGATGGTAGCCAGTAATCATTGGTAGCACCGAAAAATTCATTCGACGTTTGTAGGCGAAGTTCCTTGATGCTATTTCCGCTTCAACGGTTTTAGCTGTGAATACCGGGCATTTGCCTACGCCTACTAGCTCTTGGCTGCGACCTTTTCCGTTCAGATGCAAACTGCGACATAGAGCTTCTGATATAATATTTACTTGTGCACCGCTATCGATCAACGCTCTTGCTTGTTTCTGCTTTCCTGAAGAATTTTTAACAAAAATAATCGCAGTAGATAAAAATATATGATTTTGCGATGCGGTTACAGCTGCATTCACTGACGAGGTGGTGCTACTCGATTCGTTCACGTTCAACTCGTTCATTTGTTCCGATAGCGATCCATTTAGCTGTTCTCTATGCAGAAGAGTATGGTGTTTTTTATGACATTCGGAACATCGAAATCTCATCTTGCATGCCATAGAGACGTGCCCCGGGCGTAGACAGTTACGGCAAAGCCGTTTTTCGCTTACAAATTGATATTTGTCATCAATTGACATGTTGTTAAATAGATTGCATGTATGAAGTAGGTGTTGCTCTCCACATTTTACGCAAATCTGAATCTGGGATGTTACGTTCATTGCCAATTGTCGTTCTACTGTCTTTCTTAATTTGCCGGTTTGAACACGATCCTCTGTAACAGCATCTAGAACTCGAGACTGAACATGAAGAAATTTCACTAAATCATCCAAACTGTGTTTTTTTGAATTTTCTACATATTTCTCCCAATCATGGTGTGTTTTTTCATCCAGCTTTGATAGCATAACTTGGATAATAAGCATACCCCATTCATCAGTACTCTCTCCTAACTGCTTCAGAAGCTTTATATTTCGCTCAAACGTGTCCACTAATGAGTGGATTTCCTTCTGGCTGGAGGATTTCAAAGCGGGATACTGCAATAAAGAATTAACGTAACGCTTTTTTAGTACATACTCATTCGAAAATCGCTCAACAAGAGCGTTCCAGGCTGGCATATAGCTTGCTCCTGTCGATGGAAAAGAATTAATTAGGCTAGCAGCTTCTCCTTTTAACGATTGCTTCAAATAAGCTATTTTGTGCACAGGCGCTAGAGTTGTATTAGTGTGAATGTTTGCCTCAAACATATCGCGGAAAGGTAGCCATTCGTCGTATTTTCCTGAAAAAACTGGAAGCGACAAGTTTGGTAATTTGATAAGGCAGCTTGATTCACCCATACTATCTTGCATTTGACTTGCCGACTCTTTCACTCGCACTGCTGGAGCTTCTACTGGTGGGGGCTTAATAATCTTCAATCTGATGAGATCCGCAATTTGCATACAATTTTCATCTACGGCGTCATATAACTGCTCATTTTCATCAGAATGGCATGCATCATCCAAGAGTCGCAACTCGTTGGCAATTGCCTCAAATTCCATCCAGCATTTTTCCAATCGATTGAGTCGAGTCGTTGCTTGCTCCTGCGTTATGCCGTTTGCTCGCTCTGCAAAATTGTCGATCCGTTCGATGCAACGCAAGATGGCGTCTCTCTGCGCTTTCTTGCCAGCTATTTTCGTTTGTTCATTACTTTTACGGGCTAGCTGCGCTTGCTTATCGTACTTGTCCGCCATCTTGCTTGACATAGGTTGCTGTGGTTGGCAGGCCGGCAACATCGTTTCATTAACAGATGAATCTTTAAACCCAAGGAAAGCTTCTTCGTCCGAACTGAAATCCGTCATTTTCCACAATTTTCACAATCTTGGTCACTACGGCACCAATGTTTGTTTTGGAGTTCCTTTATTTTTATCCTACGTTGTGTTTCTCTCTCTGGACGTGACCAAACTCCTTCTGTCAAAAACAAAACCTGTCATCCTAACGTCTGTCATGTCCCAATTCACAAAAACTAAACGTCTCATAGCAAACAACTGCTATACGAAATATTTCAAAATCTATTCCAAACGCTTGTGCAATGAAGAGGCTAAAAAAGAGAAAAACATTTGATAGAGATTCATGCATCTACATCTCAGACTCATACATCATGAGATATTCATTAAACTTTGAAATCTTTAAAGTTTAATGCATCCTTGGATATTTATGAATATTTAAAATTTCATTAAACATTGGATCATTCATGTATCTTTGAAGATCCATACATTTTTGAATTTGAGTTTCAGATTCAAAGATTCACTTTGATTTAGATTTAAAAAATCGATTGAATTATCAGAGTTACCCATCTCTACTCGGAACACAATAATCGCCTAACATGGGAGCGGAAGGTTTGTTATTCATTAATGTTCTTGTCCAATGTTCAATTTATGTTCTTGTGTTTCCAACGTTAGAGTTTCCAGTTTTCCATAAAATATCATTTGTTTAAAACAGTGGCGGATTTAGGGGGTTGGGGGCACTAAGCGTTAAAAGCAGTGGAGGCCCCACGGTTGGTGTCGAGCAGGGGGGGGGGGGGGGTGCATATTGCTGCATTAAGTTTTGAATCAAACACACTTTAATGGTTTGCTGGCGGGGGGGGGGGGGGTGCTCAGAATCCCTGTACTGGGTCCCTATAGTGTATGAGTCCCTTCATCCATGGGGCCCCTATCTAGCACAGAATATCTCGCTGAGACTACTGTACACACTCTTCTATATGCTGGAATTACCATACACGGGGCCCCTACATTGACGGGGCCCCCCGCGGCCGCTCAGTCCGCGCACCGTTAAATCCGCCACTGGTTTAAAATTGTGTTTACATGTTCTAATTACGAACCTTTCCCACTACAAACAATTCAAAGAACAAGTAACCCTTGACTGTATCATGCATTGCTGCTTGCATACTTTAGGGCGTTTACCCACAAAGCCAACAGCGCAAGCTTCGATCAAAACACGAAGACGAGCTTCCATTACAATGCCAAAAAGCTCAGCCGTGCGCAAGAGAGAGAATGTCATCTTGGTGAGTACACTCTCTGCGCGCATTTCCAAATACATGTGCACATGCGCAGTAATGCGTTGAGATGCACATTAATCCGGTCGATGACAAACGCTTTCGATGAGTCAAACACGCCGGCTAGACGGAGCCGAAGGTTTTCTTCACCCCATCGTAGCGCCACCTTCGGAGATTGTATCGGAGTCCCACAAATGGATGCGTCCCATGATTCGATTCCGCCACGGGGTCGAAGCGAAATCGATCGCTAATGATTTCTATTTACAGCAGCAGCAGTAGTGTGACATTGTGTTGCCATGTTCAGTCAATATGCGCTTCAGCTTGTTTTGCGTGACCGCGTGCTCTTGCGTTTGGAGCGCATGCAGCTTTATTTTTTTTTGGTTTTGTTTTAGCAGTAACGTAGCATATTCTAATTGCCATTTTGCATAACACACCGGCCTTAACATCCTAAGCATTATTTAGATTTAGAAGGTTTTGGGATGCGTACTCACCTCAGCTCGTCCATCGCGAGCGAAAAGTACCAAAGGGCGAACATGGTTGCTGTTAAGGGTATGAGCGCGTACTGTAAGAGGAACGATTTGCTGAAATAGGAAGACACGGAAAGACGGAGGAGCGTTAGATTAGAGCTTGAGGGTCGTGCTTGTGTTGGTTGTTGGTTTCCCCCTATTGGTATTGCTGGTGGATGCTGGTGAATCAGTCGCCAGTAGTCGCTAATTGCCCTGCAGGCAATGGTGACGCGAGGTGACAAAAATGTCACTACGACACTGGTGTGCCGTTTGAGCGAGTGACCGTCGTTGAGTCAGTGGCGCACGTGATACGCTCCTGCTTACGGTTGGATATATTAGGTGCGGTATGGTATTACATCGATGTGTGTATGTTGTACAAATACAGCTTCCAAAAAGACGCTTTATCTTAGGTAAATTCAATTACTATAATTTGGTCCTTCGAACCGGATTTTTCAATAACAAAGCTTTAAAACTAAAGTTGCGTTGAATTATTCCACTCTATAATTCCAATAACGATTTATTTTACACATTAAAACAATGTTAAAAATTACAAAATTTAATTTCAAAACAAAGTTCAGTTATTTCTGCTTTGTTTACACAATTGAAACCAACAGAAAGCTTATTACACAAAACAATCTGGCCGGCGACGCTTGGTCTACCGCCCTGCTCCCCGATGTTTGCGCATCCAAAGTGCTTATTTGCCAATGCATTTAATTCCCTGCACAGCGCCAAATAGCCGGCATCACCCGAACCCCGTGTGCAACAGCAGTAGTGGGCGCCTTCCTGTCTTACGGCGCGGGGGCATAGTAAAAGTGTTTATACATTCGTCCTTACTGATACTGCTGGAACGCGCACCAACACTGTTGCAAAAACAGGTCGAAGTATCGATTTTGTCCTGCGTGACCTTTTTTCAATTTAAAATTGCTTCCGAACAGGAACGGAGGGCCTTGCTGTCTTGCCGTTGTTGCATAAGACACTGTGTATGGGGCGAAAACTGAAGCTGGTTTCGTTCTGTTTTCGAGCGTTTTAATTTGTCTCGCGGTGTGCCTCCGAATCTTCGGCAAGCGTGGCCTTCCGCCGTGTCGGTTACGCTTGAGATATCAGTTGCTCCATCCAACACGGGCGGGCGGCAGTTTCCGTGTTTCTCCGAGCTTGCTGCTGAGGCGATTCGAACCTTACAGTTATTGGTTCGGAAACGGCACAAATATCATTTTTTGCCCGTGCACTGTACTGTGTACGTGTGTTGTCATGATCTATTTTCAGAGGGCCATACTCACACACACACCCGAGGCAGAGTGCCCCCGAAATGCAGTCACGAACGAACGTGACGACCAAACCCCGGAGGAGGAGGAGGAAAAAATGACACTTTTTGGACGCAACGATGAGCGCGAAAAGCGGAAGAAAAAATGAAATTCGGGTCAGTAGTGTGGTGCAGGTTGGGTTTAAAATTAATTTTCATACAAAACACAACACACCAACACCAGCACCAACACACAGTTCCCGGAGCATACGGGGACCAGGTCGTTTTAATTGGCTAAAAATTATAAAATCCAAGTTGTTGCTGATTTTGGAGTTACTATTCAGCTCACTTCCATTCTCTCTCTCTCTCTTGCTCAGCACACAGCACAACGGACTCGATGACGTAACACTTCGGGAGGGGTTGTGGATATGTGCTCATGGAGAAAGGATGTTCACACACCGGGATGGGGGCAAATGGGGGAGATAATTGAATCACCTTCACCACTCAATCACCAACATCCAAGCTTTATGCCTCAACTCAACAAAATTCACTACAAAAAGAAACCATCTTTCCGGTAGGTGCAAGCGATTCGAGTTGCACTTTTTTCACACACAGAGATCCCGGCTCGCGTGGCCTAGTTACTTACATTCGCTTCACAAGAATCTTGGCTGCGCTTTTCTTCCCTGGGTACGCAAAACGCACGTAGTAAGCACTGAGTAGGACGACGATCCGTTGTAAAGGCGAGCACAACTGACGGTCGCACGGTCACAAAGCAGGCCACAGCAACGACAACAACAGCACCAACAGCAATGTCGAAAACGACTGTATGATGGTGGTGGTGTTTTGCTATCGCTGTCAACCGTAGAACCGCTCTCACCGCCGTAGCCGCTCCGGTGAAGATGTCAGATGGGTTGTTTTTTTACTGTCGTGTGAAATATCGGGGCTTTGGTCTGCTGCCGGTTAGTCACAGCGCGCGTTTGTCACGGAGGACGCAGAGAAAAAGTGGAATTCAATATTAATTCCACTAACAATTGGCACGACTGACTGAACTGCACGGTGCACAACAACGCCGACGATGGTGACGATGTGTTGGGATTGTTTATACCTGGGTTTGTGCGACACGGGACCGTGGTTTAGTAGCTGTTGGCTGGTGTGTGAGACAACCAAGTAACGAAGAAGGGGAAACAGCGATATCGGGAGAGCGACTGGGTCATGTGAGAGCAAAGCAGCGCTGGGAGAGATTTGCGAATCGAAGAAGCGATGCACTGTGGTGAGTTGCGGATGAGCAACTTTCGGTGTAAAACAATTGATTTATTTTAAATGAGAAATTAATTTAATAAGTTAAAATAGATTAGAAATATTACAAAAATATTATATTGCCTTATTTTATCATAAATTTTCTGACTAAAGTGTAACAGAAAGCAGTCAAAACCACACAAACATACAGTTGTCAACAAGCTCCGTTTGGCAGTGGTTTGTTGACTCATTCTCTCAACGAAGATAATTTGAGAGCTTTTTCTATCTGTCCTCTATCTGTTTGTATGTGTGTCACATCCCGCACAGTGTGCAATTTGTTTTTATTTTGTCAACCCTCAACGATAAGATATTTGAATTATAATTGTCGAAACAATTCTGATCAAAGTCCATTTGGAGTGAGATAATGAGAAGATAATTTATCATTTTTGCTCTTTATTTAAATGCTTCAATTATCTCTCTACACTCTCTACCCTTTCCGAAGGCACTTTATACAGGTACGTGACTAATTTACGATACTGCAGACAGGCGTGTTTTGTTCTTCGCACTGTGCTCAGTTTTGCAAACCGCTTGCGGCGTACCATTGTCCACTCACGGCATCTCTGATCTCGTTAGATTGAGATGCTCTTCAACGTGCCCAACGAGAGACCGAAGCAAAAACAAAAAAGTATGTGTGAGAGAGAGCAATTGCGCGGTTACGCGTGAGATAAGGGGAGGTCGCGATACGCATCGTTTACTGCGCTTGGAAGATAGCACACACGTGAGACGCTCTAAAATGTTCACGGGAGTTGAAAAGGCAAACAGCGACGGTAGCGATAAGAATTTGAGAAACTTGTGAGCTTTTGATGTTTTTTCATAGCCTGAAATAGCGATAAAATAGTTTCTCCCAATAGTTATAATGGGTCGTTCGCCGTCAGTTGTTTTGCAACTATTTAGGGGTTTTAAAAGAAAAAAATCTATCTTTATAAAATATATACAGCTTTTCTGTATCTGTACCTTTATTCAGATTTTCTGAAAAATTTGTCTTGCTTCTCTTTATTTGTTAATTGCGTCATTTTGTCATAGATCAGATACGAGAAAAGCTATTTTTCGGAATTGATAAGCTGCTGTGCCGAAATAAATTTGTTAGTTTTGTCCGCATTTTGTCTCTACCGTGGCCTTTTGCCTACTGTTCCATCGCACATTGTGGGAGCGAAGTGAGAATGTGAGCATGTTGTACTGCTTCTCACCATGGCAACTACGGGATGGTGTGATTCACCACAGGTTTTATAGGAGAAAAGCTCTCCGGAAAGTTACTCACCACAGGCATGTTTCGAACGTGAGAGCACGTGGTTCAAACTGTTATGGAGACGCCTGGTTAATAGTGATAAGCAGCAACAGTTTACATTGCAATCAGTAGCGAATGTTTCATTTAGGATTAACAATCTGTACAACATTGAGATACAGGCGAAACTCATTGGTTAAGGTATAGCAGTGTAGGGTTTTAAAGAGATTGAAAATGATTTATTAAAATGATACAGAGCATTTTTTATCTGGAGTTTTATCACTATTAGAGATACTGTTATGCTTGGCATACATACCAATTACTGATGAGCCAACTAAGCCAATGACACTGTTGCGACCAACATGAGAATAAAAACAAAACGTATTGAAAAGGGTAATCATCAAAATCAAATGTTTCCTGACAAATCTATTCAGCGGCCAACAACAGTTGCCGGAAACTACAATATATCATCTACTAATATATATCAATATATCAATAACCCAACTAAAACCGATGTAACCAGTGAGGTATTTCTTTAATATGAAAACAAAAATAAGTAGAAACTGAAATTATATGATGTTGTTGGACATTATTCTTTACAGACATTATTATTCCAACTCTGGTTCGGAGCAAGTTTAAGTGATTACTGAGCAATCTTTGGGAGATGTTCCTCGAACACAGTGACTAACGATGCAAAATTGTATCTTATAGTTTTTTTTTCGTAATAATATAAAGATTTTTATTTTAAGATAATTGCGTAAGGAATTTTTTGTGTCGGATGCACGGGGATTAAAACAATTCAAACAATAACCAAGACTCATAAAATCTGTATTTCCTATTCCTAATACTATAACGGGCCCGTTTATCCTAGCCTAACTCTACCGCACGAATGTGTTTGCCCTCTCCCTTCGCTCCTCTGGTCAGCGACCCGGGAATTCACGCACATCCTTTCACGCACACATTATACGACAGCCGTCGACTGCTGTCGGTGAGTAGTGCGCCTCGGTGGACAGAACTGCGTAGTCAGGTTGGACCACAATAGTATTCGTAATAGTGATGGGAAAAATGAAGATTTCGTCGGAATCGATTCCGGTTAGCTCCGAAGTTTTCTGGAATCGATTCCGGATAGTAGGTCCGGAATCAGTTTCCGGAATCGGCTCCGGAATCGGCTCCGGAATCGGAATCGGCTCCGGTATCGAAATCGGCTCTGGAATCGAATTTGGCTCCGGAATCAGATTCAACTCCGGAATCGGAATCGGGCTTCGGAATCAAAATCGGTTCCGACATCGGAATTGACTCCCAAATCAGAATTGGCTTCGAAACGGAGTCGGTTTCGGCATCTTCATAGGAATAGGCGTTTGGGACCAATGATGCTACTTGTTGATAGCGACAAAGAATCAAAATTTACTTGTATATGAATTCAAATGGAGATTCCCGGACTTATTTCGCTTCCCACACCTCAATTCAAATGTAGCATATCTGCTGAACTCATTACACAAAAACTAATTCACATTCCGGAGCTAACTCCATTTCTGGAGTCAAGCCCTACTGATTCCGTTACCGGCGCAAATTGCGATTCCCAGGTCGATTCCGATTCCGGAGACGATTCTGATTTCGGAGCCGATTCCGATCCTGGAATCGATTCCGATCCTGAATAGGCTCCGGAGTTGACTCCGGAATCGAAATCGGTTCCAGCATCGGAATCGGCTCCGGAATTGATTCCGAACACGGAATCGGAATCGGGTAGATCCGATTCCGAGCTCCAACCACTAATTCGTAAGGTATAACTCTGAGAATATTTCGCCGCAACCCCTTTGTTTCGTAGGTTCTATGAACTGCATTCTGTATCCAATAACACATCTGGGGAATCCTACCGTATGATCGTCAGAGGCGGATTAAGCAACTACAAATACAACATTTCGTTTGACACTTCAGAAAGGCCTACATTTGTATGACCGCTTAGGGCATCCAGTTGTTTTAATCCGCCTCTGACGATCGTTATGCAAACACGGGGAAATCCCTCATAAAGGAGATCTCTTTAGAATACACATTCCACAGCAGCACATCACGCACCATTCTAGACAAAGTTCAATATCCTTTAATTGGACAACGGCGTACACATAACAAACAGACCATTACATAGTTGTGCGTAAAGAATCAGCTGATCGCTGCAATGTTGTTTGCATACACAAGCATGTAGAGCATCGTACCACATGTTTCCGCTTCTTACGGTTTTTCAGATCATCAACAACGCGATTAGCACTCAGAACCCTTCACTACACGCACAACAAGCCACAATGGCATACACACACACGCAAAATGGAAACGAACCATCGTCATCGCAACTTGCCTCCCATCTTAACGATCTTGCGCACCAACCAGTCAATTGAGCATTAATTGAACCCATTCCAGAAGCGTGCCCGACGGTGCTATCCCTTCTTCAATGAATCGGGGCATTTCACCGCATCATCGAATGTGTTTCACTGGAACCGCGTAGTGAAGTACCCTTCAGCGGGGAAAGTGCGACCGATTTGTAGCCATTTAATTGATTCATTAAATAGCGTCAATTTATTCGTCTACGCGGGCGCACGCTCACGCTATCATCTTGCGCATCTTCTATTCCGTACGCACGATGGCCATGATTCATCCCATTTCGTTCGAGTTTGTTTTGGTGGATTTACCACCGTGCGTGTTAGTGTGAAAGAAAAACATTGTCTCAACTGGGTAGGGAAGAGTTCTTAACGACGATACAGAGCCGTCGTAAGTAATCAACGCAAAGATGCTGATAAGAATGAAGAGAGAGAGCGAGAGACGCATCTAGCCGATGCGAGCGATGACGAGCTGAGCTGGAAATTAAACACGAAGCGCGTCCAACGGACACTAAAACTGCCCGATATTCGCTGGCTCGGTCATGCCCGTATCAACATATCGATAATAGGAGGGACGTGATTTTTTGCGAGAACGGTGGTGTAATTTCAAACACCTACCAAATGGTGTGTGAACCTTTATGGATCGTTATTCAAACCCGCGACACTTGGTGAAGGTGTTACGCTCGCTCGTGTTCTCGCTCAGGTCATTGAATAGCACCATGGTGTTTAATTTTAGAGCAACTTTGAGTAGTTGAGCATCAAATGAAAATGAAATAATGAATCTTAAAATGCTTCATCAATGCCATGCTTTCCCGCACCAAATGACCACTTGGCACGATTAGTGTTGATGCGTCCATTCACTACACGAGTGACTCTTCATTCAAGCCGAACCAATTCCGTTGGTTCTTCGCGCCTTCTTCCAATTCCTTCGCGATCGTCGCTTCCTGTTGTTGTGAGCTCGGCCGAACCGAAGCGACTGACCTTTCGCTCTTCCCTTCCCGAGGGTGGAAGCATCTCTCCTAATCGGCACCAACTGATGATCGCTAGCCCAAGTCTGAAACGAGGGTCGCGGTCACACGACTGCTACTGCTCATTGTACGCTCGTAACTGGACCAAGCAGGACGTCCAGTATCAGTGGCTCTTCGTTTAGTGATCTTGTTGATTTTTTGGTGTGTGAATATTGTGCCATCACAGCCGCACCAGCTCGTGTCTGTGGTTTTGTGTATCTCCAGACAAAGATTAACAGTGACGGGATTAAAAGATAAGACACGAAGGAACCAGCTCCGAACGATCTTTACTTGGGAGTTTGGCGCAAGCGAAGATTTGCGCGAAAATGCGGCAACGCATTTGGAATCGACCGCGGTTGGTGCTGCTGGCACTGGCCGTCCTGATCGGCGGATGGTGCAATATGGTGGTTGTTGGTGTAAGTTCGATCGATTTGATAATGCATGTATCCGCGTGTTTCTAGCGAATCGAGAATGTTGTGCGTGTTTCCAGAATGCTTATGCCAGTCTTATCAGGAATGAAGGAGGACTTACGCTATTGTCTGTGTTGGGGATTTCATCGAGGGTTTGAGTGACGTGTTTTTACTCAACGCCAGCGTGATTGTGGGGCATGTTTTCGTTTGCTGCGCTATCATGTTTTGTAAAGCCCTGTGCACCTTACGGCTGGTATACGGCACAGGCTTCGTTCGTTGTGGCAAGATCAGCTGGCAAGAAATGGCACATCGCCCGCGGGAGATGAGACTTTAGCATTGACCTATTAATGTGCAATTTGTGATTCAAGAGGTGTTCCTATATGCGGTTCGAAAGACATGAGATCATCGTTTTGTCTTCTTATTATCATTTCTGAGAACTTCGTTTTCAAATATTCTAATGAACGATCACACATGTTTGGAGTGGATAGCTGGACGCAGTGTTGATTATAATAAGATAAGGCAGGGGAAAACAGAAATTGCGAACAACAGTCACTCCAGTCCTCTCATGCACAAACGCGTACCAACACGACTCGTAATAACCTCGATCCCATTCCTTCCGGTACAAGATAGTGGCGAAGACAATGTCATCTCGTCGTAGGGACACACGTAGACAAAAGACGGGAAAGGAAGTTCTAACCACCAGCGCCACCCATGCTGATGGCCTTCCCAGTGTTTGTACGTTATCAAGCGTTACGATGCCGTCGGAAGCCAGCAGTTCTGGAGCGAAATTCTGATGCGCAAAACTGTAGCTCTGATGTGTGATGCTTCTTCATCAAATGATTTTGAAGCTCCCGTTGCGCTGAGTGCTGTAGTTGCACTCTACAGTTAATTCTGATGTTCTGGCATCAAGATCTTTATCATGTCTTTTGTAATTCTTGCGAAAAATAACTCTCAAAACAAAGGTTTTAAAGTGCTCTTATTCAAGACCCTTAACGATCGCAAGTAAACCCCAATGATCATGTTTACTGGTCATGTGTGCTCGATCTCCCTTTGCATCTCCCATTCCAGCTCAGCTCAATCGCCTCAGTAGTTCATTCCAACCAATCAATCCCCGCGTTTGCGATCGTTTCAATTGATAAGCGATCGTTTGACGAACGCAAACTGCTCACTTCACATAAACAACCCCCCCTCCTCGAAACCCGCGTTTCATGTGTGTTCTATCTCACTCTTGCTCTCAATTCCACGAAATACTCCCGCAGATTTACGACCCTAGAACGGCACCGCACAGCCGACATCACGTCCACATGATGCCGGAGATGCACGGCGCCTACAGCCAGGTCCATCACCATCGGGCACAGGACCCAACGCCCCAGCAGTACATCCAGACGGATCAGTACCAGTATGCACAGCCCCAAAGACAACACCCCTCGCTGGTAGGTCCTCAACAGCAGCAGCAACAGCAACAACAACATGGTCCTTCCGGGCCACAGTACCAACCGGGAGTGCCACTCGCACCCTACCCAACCGAAACCCAACGCTCTCCGGCCTATGGACGATCGCAGGCCTACACCCAGCAACCCGCTCCCGTCCCTCTGGCTCCCCGCTTTGGCTACGGCGAGGAGGATCGTCTGATCGGAGAAACGGCCCCCGCTGCCAAGCTGATCCGCCAACCGGTGCACACGCTGTTAAAGGACTTTAATGGGCTCGAATGTCCGGAGGGTAGAACGGGTCACTTTCCGTACGTGATGGACTGTCGCCAGTTTCTGAGCTGCTGGAAGGGACGGGGATTCATTTTGAACTGTGCCCCCGGGACACTGTTCAATCCGAACACGCGGGAGTGTGATCATCCGTCGAAGGTGTCATGTCTCCCTGTGCCTTCGTTAAACAGCGTTAACGAACCGGCTAACCGTGCTCCACCGAAACTGGCCTCCTATACCGATCAGAGACAACCCCAGCAGTTCCAGCAGCAACAACGACAGCCTCAGTACCTGCAGCCTCAGCAATCGCTGCGCCAGCAGGAAGAACTGACCTGTCCGCCGGGAGTGATTGGATTGCGGCCCCATCCGACCGATTGCAGGAAGTTCCTGAACTGCAACAACGGGGCCCGGTTCGTGCAGGACTGTGGGCCTGGAACTGCTTTCAATCCGCTCATCCTTACCTGCGACCATCTGCGCAATGTGGACTGTGACAAGTCGGAGAATGTCATCGTGGATTATGATCGTCCAACTAGTAGGCCTGTTGCATCCGGTCCCACCTCTCACTACTATCCCTCGCACATCCCGGCAGGTTCACAGCTAGTGCCGGCAGTAGTGAACCCGCACCAACAGAGTCGTCCGACTATTCCCGCACCCCAGCAACAAACTCCACCAAGACAGCCGTCTGCCACGGGTGATCGTGCGCCAGCCCATCCCGATGTGGAGCAGATCGACCCGGATCATCAACCAACGGAATCCAACTTTGATGAAGACTACGGAGAGCAGCCAGATGCCGACGGGGAGGAGCCCGTCTACGATGGGTTTGATTTGCGCTCTAACTTTGGAGCACCGGAGCAAGTGGATCGTCGCCGGCCGAAAGCATCTCGAACGCAAGCAACAACAACTGCAAAGCCGTACCCGGTGTACATCCGGCCACCAAGCAGACAGCCCGAGTCGCTGCACCGTGACCCGGACGTGGTCCAAAGTGTTCAGCGACCGGTGTACGTTGCTTTGCCACTAGAGCAAACGACCCCTGTCCCCACCAGTACCACCAGTCGTCCGCTGAGAACGCCGTTCCCTACCGTACGCAAGGAAGACATCGAAATTCAGCAGCATCTGGATGCGCTCAAGCTAATGCTAACGCCGTACATGAAGGAGCACAAGGACACGGTCGCACTGAACACAACGAAGCTGAGCACGATGATGACGACCACGACGACTACGACAGAGCCACCGCCGATCGTGCAAGTGATTGGACTTCCGGCGCCTACGCCACGCAACAACTACAAGCCATCCTCAGCTGCCGCCGCTCCTTACGTGCTGCCGCGAGCGAGCGAAGTGAATGACTTTTTCTACGGTGCGTCTGAGCCGGTCCCGCTCGCTTCGTGGCCTTTGCCACCACCGTACATTACCGAGCCGGTGGAAGGACCCGCCAAGAAGGAGCCTGAATCCGTCGTTTACCCGATCTACCGTAGGACGACACCGACGACAACCACCACAACCACGGCAAGTCCGGCTCCTGCGCCGGCTATAAGCAGTCGGTTCGGTGACAATCGTCCCAGCTGGCGCCCGCTGATCGTACCGCATGCGACGACCACCAAAACGCCGACCACTACGCCACCCGCAACCACCACCTCGACGACACCGCGAGACCCGTGCTACGGCAAGTTCAACTGCGGCAATGGCGTTTGCATTGACGAGGCGGAAGTTTGCGACGGGCGCGATGGATGCGGCAATCGGGCCGACGAGCAGGTGTGTGACCATATCGGGTACGAGCTGAAGCTGTCCAAGAAGGCGCAGGGTAGTGTGGAGGTGCGTGTGTACGATCGCTGGGGTTACGTGTGTGACGATGGGTTTACGCTCGAGGCGGGCAACGTAGTGTGCCGTGAGCTTGGCTTTGCGGGCGGTGCAATCGAGATCAAATCGCACTCGTACTTCCCGCCGAACGGAACCGATCCGGACGAGCCGGAGCAGCAGTACGGTCCGTTCTTCATGATGGATGCCGTGCGGTGCCAGGGCAATGAAAGCTCGCTGCGCGAATGTAGCTTCAACGGTTGGGGTGTGAGTGATTGCAATCGCGAGGAGGTGGTGGGTGTCGTTTGCCGTACACCCGTCATGTCCTGCCCGCAAGACTACTGGCTCTGCCACGCCTCGGAAGAGTGCATCCCGGTGCAGTTCCTGTGCGACAATGTGCGCGACTGTGCGGACGGGTCGGACGAATCGCCGGACCATTGCAAGGCGCCACTGGCCGTCCGGCTCGTCGCGGGCCCGACCGATCGGGAGGGACGCGTGGAGATCAACTACCACGGCACGTGGGGCACGGTGTGTGACGATGATTTCGGTGTGCGGGAGGCACGCGTCATCTGCCGGCAGCTGGGCTTCAACGGGACGGCCGAGGTGCGCAAGAGCGTGTACCCGCCGGGTGTGGGGCAGATCTGGCTCGATCAGGTCGCGTGCAACGGTACGGAACCATCGATCGAGGACTGTGTGCATTGGCACTGGGGCGAGCATAACTGTGGCCACACGGAGGACGTCGGTGTGCGGTGCGGCGTGTACGTACCGACGAAGGCACGGGCCGCGCGGCTGCGGGCGACACGCCCCAATCCACGGTTCGATTTTGTGGAACGATCGCGCAAAATCCATCCCGACACGTGCGGACGCGTACTGATCGATCCAACGCTACGCAAACCGACGTACGGCGCGCGGGTGGTGCATGGCTCGGAGACGGTGTACGGCCATCATCCGTGGCAGGCGTCGCTGCGCGTGAAGACGATGCATTGGTGTGGGGCGGTGCTGATTACGCGTTACCACGTGCTGACGGCCGCGCACTGTCTGATCGGCTATCCGAAGAGCACGTATCGGGTGCGGATCGGCGACTATCATACGGCGGCGTACGACAACGCGGAGCTGGACATCTTCATCGAGAACACGTACATACACGAGCAGTTCCGGGAAGGCCACCACATGAGCAACGACATTGCGGTGGTGGTGCTGAAGACGCCCGTCCGGTTCAATGACTATGTGCAGCCGATCTGTCTGCCGGCGCGCGACGCACCGTACCTGCCGGGACAGAACTGTACCATCTCGGGCTGGGGAGCGACCGAGGCCGGTTCGAAGGGTAAGATTGAAGCTAGAGGGGGATTCATATGTGGAAGTAGATGTTACGGATATTTTCTTCCTTAAATTGTAGACTCATCGTACGACTTGCGAGCGGGAACGGTTCCCCTACTCCCGGACAGCGTATGCCGAAGGCCGGAAGTGTACGGTGACTCGCTGATCGATGGCATGTTCTGTGCTGGAACGCTCGAGCCAGGTGTCGATTCGTGCGATGGTGATTCCGGTGGACCGTTGGTGTGTCCCAATAGTGAAGGTAGCCGGTCCTGTGCCTTAGACCCGTGAGTGAGCATCCTCTTCTAACTGTATTCTGTATTCTTCTGCAGGACTGCACACACTGACCGGCATTGTGTCGTGGGGCAAGCACTGTGGCTATGCGAATAAACCGGGCGTCTACCTGAAGGTGGCACACTACCGGGATTGGATTGAGCAGAAGCTGAATCAATCACTTCATCAGCACGGTGTTTGAGCGTTATTTTGCAGTTAAAAGGTAAGGGCTCTGTTTCTTCAAACTTATATTCCTTTTTTCTCAAACAAAACGATCTATTTTTACAGAAGTAACGCAATAGTTGTAATGAGATAGTAATGACAGTAGCAGCAACAAAGTGACCTTCCCATTCCAACACCCGGACCCGCGTCCGGTGACGACGATATGTACCTTAAACGCCGCTTTTTGTTTTAGCTCGATTGCATTTTCACCGACCAAATTCTCTTACCTAGCTTTTAGTGATATTATTGCTCCATTACTTGTTGTTTAGTAATAGCGAGGCTAGTTTAAATGCTTATGTATACAACCATTTTAAACAAATTGCTACCCTGCACTACTGACTAACTTTATTGTCCGAACGAACGGTTCGCTTACGCTTTCGTGCTCGGAGGAGGATGCTGATTGTTGGGACCGAGGCGCCCAGATAGTGCGCCCAGCTTTGCCGCAAACGTGCTGCGTATGTGCTGATAAGGATGAGTCAGCTCGGAAGGGACGGCGGGAATGCCCACGGCGCGACGCACCCGGGGCGATAAGAGCAGCAGGTTTTGCCCTAATCCGTACGCACTCGAGGTAACCCAGTAGAGGCAAAGACACTGTTGGAAAGGAAATGGGAAAGAAAGGTGTAAAATTCACGTCGCGAAATGGCACTGAGCGAATGCCTCTTACCGATGGAACGGATGCAGCGATCGGGACCATTAGGATGCTTAACCCTCGGAAGAGATTAGTGAAGATGGTTTGTAGCTTGGAGGGCAGCTTCGTCCGGGAGGCGGCTTGAATCTGAGTGAAATTGAAGAATAATGTATGTTATAGAGACATTTCGTTGCTTTCATTTGCGGCTGCTTTTTACCTCAATAATGCTCAAATTGATGACGCCCAGCGCAACAGGGAAAATCAGCGAATGATCCAGCTCGATAAGGTTCGGTATCCAGCCAAAGCCGCCCAGCGTAAGCTCGGTGTACGCGATCTGTGCCTCGATGGCGGTCGGATCGGGCAGCATCGAGACGAGATTGCGTATCGCGACCGACTGCACAATCCACAGCGGAATCTGACCCCACAGCAGCACCATCGTTTTGGCCGGATGACAGTTTTCCCTCACTATTAGATTGTTCCACTGCTTCTTTAGCTGAAAGTATCAATTCGAAGTTAGTAAAGGCGTCCGAATGTCCACCAAATTGTACCCTCCTTACCGAGTGATTGTACATGATGCGGGCCTCCTTTTCCGTCCAGTTGAACTTTTTCATCGCGTACGCCGTTTCGGCCTTTAGCTCTTTGATCAGCTCCGGCATTTCGAGCGAGATTTGCTCGAGCCGGGCCAGTATTTTGTTCTGGTATACGGCCAGCGGTAGGGTGACAAGCGTACGAAGACCCACAGTCGTGAGGATGACCGTCGCCCACCAGGGTAGTCCGGTGAGGTCGTGCAGATTGATCATCCCCTGCTGGACGTACGCAACCGGGGCACTCTGGGAGAGCGTCTGCCAGAAGCCGGCGACGGTGGCCTCGTAGGAAAAGTGTCGCTGGCTGACGACCTGAAAGTGGCCGGGTGTGATGGTGCTGCGTGCCACCACCGTTCGGTGTGGATGGCGCGCAAAGGCGCTCGTGTGGCCAATCGTTCTAATGGTACGTAAGTAGCTCATCGTTGCGCTACTGCTTATAACGAAAAACGAAGGGGAATGAGCGATGCCAGGAATGATGATGGGGTGGTCGATAAACGGAGGGAAAATTTAGAACAGCTGATGTTTGTTGATGTGGACAAAGTGTGGATACGAAGAGAATGTGAGTGATTAGGGTTAGAACTGATTTGCTTGCAGCTTTCGCGCATGATGCCCAAGACAGGCCAGAATGCCGATGACACTGATAAAGATGCCAATAACTAGCGCGGATGCGTCGCCGAAATCCATTCCGGAGGCCGCTGCCTGGTCTACGCTTAGCACCAGAATAATTAACAAAAGGGAGGTAAGCTGACGAATCATGATCACTCTCACGGAAAGAAACACACGAACACACTGGCGTGGAGTTGGTGGAGGACTGGCTTTTACAAAGACTCGACAATTTGTTATCAGCTAAAGCTAAGACGAGGCGTTTTTGTGTGTACGATGCATCGAAAAAACAGCAATTCAGCAGGATGATCTCGAAACTCACCGTGTTTTGATAAGTGACTGTCAACGCGTGGAGAAGGATGCTTGGTTTTGCGTATTACAGCAAAAAGGTCGTTTGGCAGAGTTTCTTTAAATGCTTAGCGAATATTTTTCATCATTAAAACTTACAGCATTAATTAGCAGATGAAGAGTAAAACGAATAAAATCGGGTGATATAAAATCATTTGTTTTGATTTACATTGCAGCCCGGTGAAAATGCGCCCACAATCGCTCTATGCTTTTGACAGCGCGCTGTCAAACTGGGCAGCCCCCCGCCTGACAGCTGTCGTTCGGGCGTTCTGTTGTTTTGGAAATCCGCAACAAAAAAAAATCAAACACCTAGGCGTATCGAAAGCAAAGAGCAAAAGGAACCGAGTTTCGCTGTTTGGCTTGTGGAGCTGTTTGCCCGCCTTGATTTGTAGCACCAATTCCCCATCGAAGTCCCTGAGCGCGTGTGCGTGTGTGTGTTGTGCGACGTCCGATCAACTACCTCAGGCAGCTTGGCAGAATGGCAAAGAAAGCGTTCCAGCACCAGGCAGGCACGGCCATGGAGTGTTTAAGCGTAAGTGACCCTTTCCGGATGACTAATCTGTGTAGATGATGGGCACCTTCACTTACGGCTTCGTACCCTCGGGGCAAACGCACATGCGACAGCAATAACCTAAAGCCACCTGATGATGGATGGGAAGGGGGGGTGTCCCATTGGGGTAGGGCACTGTTTCGATTGACCTTCTCCAAGGTTCGATCGGGACAGTGTCAATTGCAGTGTAAACAATGCTCGTTCCAACGCCTCCCAAATGGCCGTGAAATCGTATTGGTGTGTGAACCCTACACGTTTTTCGTTCCGCAAACTTCGAACATTAGCACAGATCTGCTAACAAAAATCAAATATTGTTTTTAATCCCTCTATCTCTCTCCCTGTTTCAGATTCCCATAACGTTACACAAAGAGAAGGACATTGATGAGGAGGGACGGGAGGTGCTAAAGTGTGGGTTCAAAATCGGTGGAGGAATTGATCAAGATTTCCGCAAAAGCCCCCAGGGTTACACGGATTATGTGAGTATGGAGTTGAAGCAAAGCACCGCGGCAAATCAGTGTTAATAATGCCTGTCCTACGGTAATCCCTAGGGTATCTATGTAACGGAAGTACACGAAGGTAGCCCAGCGGCGAAATCGGGACTCCGGATGCATGACAAAATTTTGCAGTGCAACGGGTACGATTTCACCATGGTTACGCACAAGAAGGCGGTTAGCTACATACGGAAAAACCCCGTCCTAAACCTGCTGGTCGCAAGGAAGGGCGTTACCTCGACCTAAGCCTACCGCGTCCATCAAGCAAAACGCAAACGAACGCGTCTACAAAAGCACAAACTTCTCTCTCTACACATACACACACACCGTGCGTTATCTGCATGCGAATGGCGGATAAGAAACGAAAACAAAGAGCGAGAAATACTCCCTGCTGCCCCCTGGCGGAAACAGGCGAAACCCACAGGAAACATTCCATCAGTAAGTAGTAACCCTTCATGGAGAAACTCAGCAGTCTGGGGACATCAAACCATGCCCCTTTGGTTCTCGCATTACTACAAAGCATTCCATGGCAACAACAGTCTTTGCTGAGAGGAGAAGAGCTGTATCGTTATCAAGTTGTTTCATAGCAGTAGCTCATCTTTGGTCTAACTACGACATCCTCTCGACACACAGTCTTACTCTACTTAGCGTACTACTACTACTACTACCACTGAACGTAACGTAACATTTTCCGACGGCGCACGGCAGCTCGATTTTACACGCATTTTTTGCAAAACAGCAGTGGTACGGAACAAAAAGGGAAATCGTTTTTATTGCATATTTCTATTGATTATTTGTAAGCAAAGTGTTTCTAGGTATAATGATAGTATGAACGTGTTAGAGAGTGTTAAACGCCGCTTTCCCGAAGCAGGCGCCCACACTTTCCAAGGCTCAAACTGCCGCGCATTGGTACTCGTTGCTTATTAGGAGATTCTCCTCTTTTTGTGAGATTTTAGTGCATTTTTAGAGGTCAAAAGAGAATGAGCATTTGTTATGGTTAAATAAAAGGAAAAGAAAAAAAAAACAGATTCAAAACACAACAATAGGGAACACACTACAGCGTGACGAGCTCTGCATGACAACAAAGCGGAGTTGGAAAAGTGTGCTGTGTGAAAGAAGCGTGAAATTGAAGGGAAAATTTGATAGAACGTCGTTGAATATATTGAGGGTTGGAGGGTGGTTGAGTGAAATTAAAGTTGTTCTTTTCTTTCATCCAATGGCAATCCAACACAACAAGGGCAGACAGCCAGACAGACAGATAGGAAGAGAGATACACGTACACTGTAGCGACACCTTCGTACGGAATGTGTTCTCGTAGTTTTAAATATGCCGGGTCATCACTTTCATATTTTAGCTATTAAAAATGTATGCCAAAGTAAGATTAAACCTATGTAAAAGTGCACAAACCGTTCCCACGGTGTTATAAATATGCGTGAAAGAAAGTACACCGTTTGAGTTGTTTTGAGTACACATATTTCCTCTATGTTATATGCTTTATTAATCCATTAATTTATTTCCTCAAAGCCAAATTCCTCGTCCAGACAGACGGACAAGAGAGACAGAAGAGAAGGTTGATTTATGTAGGTTACCGTACAGCTGTGTACACAAAGTTGCACAACAGTGACCGGGGTTTTTTGCATTACATTTGCTGTTCAATCGTAAGAGATTAATAGCATCACGCGCACTGCATCAGCGTGTGCGTTTGACGACTGAATAATAGAGTTCACACAGCGAATTCATGTAGTACGCGTACTATGTCATTACAAGAAAGGGCAAACATACATACAACATACATACTTACACAAGCACCACATATGCACACACACTTTTACTGTGCACGGCGCGGCTAATTGCGGGGAAATTTTGCTAATTTGCGTTTGCATTTTGGTAGACAAAGTTAATGTCCTGTCAGCTTAGCAAAGCATTTTAGAAAAAAAGTAAAGAAAAGTTCAACACATAAAACACACTCAAAATATTCCTTTTCACTATTCCATTGTAGGATTTTCGTTTTTCAAGGGGGTTTGGTTTAAACATCCAAAAAAGCAAGGAAAATATTGCTTCACTCAGTGTACCAGGAGGGCACGCGTGTCGTCAAAAAGGAAGAAGCACACTTTATAGCTGTTTTCTCCGGTACAAGCGACGTGCTATTTTAAATGTCCACATCAAGGATCGCAACAGTGTTTTGTAGATTATGTGTGAAGACTGTGTGTTGTTAAAATAATCCTCGCATTATTCCAGCGTTTGCCCTCTGTAAAACGATTCAAAAGAACGGTACGTCGTGAATCGAGTTGTGATACACACCATATCACACGGACTTCACTTCACAAAATAGCACATTTATCTTCTCTCCTTCTCTTTGCTAACTGTTTCTCTTCCTCATAGAACAATCGGCGGTTGTTCGTAGCTTATCGCTCGTTTAAGTTACTCTTCGAAGCTTCGATTTTTCTTCGCTTTTGCTGTTGTTACCGACTTTACTTGCTCACAATGTATACAATGTGCTTGCTTTTCATTCTTTTATAACACAACATCTACAACATAAAACAAACACGTCAAAACCAAAAACAAATTTCAAACCATTATTATTTAAATTAAATTTGCTTCCAATTACTTCCGATCCGCGACCGACCGAGAAGGTGGTGGGCGAGTGGGTCGATTGATATATTAATTTAAACAGTACGTTTTATCACTTCTCTACAGTACTTTCGTTTTTTTTTCATTTTTTTTATGGTGCGGTTACGTTTTATATTGAGCGCTTAGTTTGTGTTGTTAACCACCATTTTTTTTTTAATCTGGCCGCTGCCACGGTTTTTTGCTTGCCACTGTCGGTTGGGCGGCGTTGGCTTGGCTTTAAGTCACCATTAAGCATTCGATTTTTTCTGTTTTTTGACCATTTTGATGTTATACGTTAACGTTACGTTTGTTTGTTTGTTTGTTTGTTTGCGTTTTCTTCTCTTCATTACTCGTAACTCCCTTTTTTAGTATCACAGATGGTGTTGATTTCAATCTTGCTTTGTTTTTGTAAGTTTGTTTGTTTTTCACTTGTTTCGTTTGTTTTCTCGTCCTTCCCCGCGTTACGATGAATTTTATTTTGCGCGCTTGGTTTACAACTTTTTTGCTATCTTCGCTTTAAGATTTTTGGTTTTCCTGTTGTTTTCACATCACTTTTTTGCTTTTATCTACGATCTGTTTTTGCAATACTTTTTCTTTTTTATTTTCGTTCGCATTTATTGAGCTTCCCACCTAGGAGTTTTAGTACACCCACAAGTAGTACGATAAGGGATTTTCGTGCGCTAATTAATACTTTGGCTGTTGGTTTATCGCAGAACATGTATTACATTTTGCTATATGTATCTCTTTCTGTATCTCTTATTCTCCTTTACCTGGATCTATCTCAGATACTTTTCAAAATATTCTACGCATGTTTATAGACTTTTCTGCCCTTTCGATTGGTTTTCGTACGATCACAAAACGATCCACTGAAATTGCTCCTTTTACTTGCTTCCTGCTTTTCAAGTACAGTTATTCTTGCCTGCTCCTTGCTGGAATGTACGGTTTCTCTGGCACAGTTCTGCGTCACACGCGACACGGGTCATCTTTCCTTCAGCTCCACCGCAAGCATGCCATCTCTTATCGCACTTTTCCCCGTTCGAGTGGAAAACGTGTTACATCGTGCAGTGTTTTCTTTGGCAGCATTTTTCACTCGTGTGGAGCTTTCTTGTCGTTAGTTAGGTTGATTTCGTTGCTTTCTTCTACACACTCGTTCTGAAAGATTTATCGAGTGTTTTGTTCTGTTTGTTCTGTTTGTTTTCTAATTTCCTTAATTCACACTATCAAGATCTCACAATGCATACATTTTGTTGTGTTTGTTTGCTTCCTGTTTTCCTTCCTGCTTTGTGCACACACACACTATCTTTAATACGCCCTTGGAATAAAATGAAAAAATCTTCTCGTCTTTTTTATCGTCTCCGCTTTAAAATGGGTAGAACTCTTCACCTAGCAATGGTTTGAAATATGGTAAGCATCGTATTTCGATCCATCCGTTGGTTTGTGGTTGTATTTTGTATGCCTTCTATCAAGTTACACACTCTACCACACTACCACTTTTCCACCTTCCTCCTCGAGTGTTCGATGTTAGTCTGTTTGCTGGAACACCTTTTACCTTTTGGTTTGAATTGTTTCGAGTTGTTTTCGTTTGCTAATCTCACTTGTTACTTGTATGTTTTTCTGATTCTTCTTCTTTTTCTTCTTCTTCTTCTTCTTGTGGTGCTTAAGGCTTACGCACATTCATTGCGTCGAGTTGTTTTATTTTATGTTGTATTACCTCATTTCACTATATTTATTGTAGTAATTGTTTGGTGTCTTCATTACTATTGTTTTTTTTTATTTGCTCCTCCTTTTACTGTAGTAGTTCTTTGTTTTCTTCTCGTACGGAACGATTTTTAATAAATATATCTCATCTTTTGAAATTTATCTCTAATGTTGTGTTGTGGGAATAATAGGGCAACAGAAATAATTCCATTATTGTGTGTTGAATAAAAACCCCGTTGGGCCCATATTTCGTACCAAATCAATGACGCAGCAGTGTTATCAGTTTTACAATGCCACACACAGCTCACATACATAGACAACAAACATGTTTCAAAATATATACGCTTACGCTTAATAGAAAATAATCTGTATCTGTCCGTTCTTTTTGCAAATGTTTGCATTTTTTTTTTTTTGCTATTTTCTTTTCACTGTTTAAACCAAAACCTTTCTACTAAATTGTGTTTCTATGAAATTCACCCCCGCTGCTCCCTCCTGCCTGATCGTAAGAACTAATCCAACCATTATTATGCCTAGAGTTCGGCTGTTATGCTTGCCTACTGTTTGGTCGTTCGCCAGGAGCATTTATTATCCGTCTCGTTTGAGGTGTTGTGGTTATTTCGTGTTTTTTTACGAGCAAGCTTTACGCCTTTTTTGCGATAGCGCTGGCTGACTTTGCAGTCGAGTTGTGTGGTTTCTTCAACAGCAATTGCTTGTAATTTTTGTGTTTGTTTTGCTGCAATCTTTATGCGTCCTTTGTTTTCCATTCGCCTTTCCTTGGTCATATTGTGTTAGCTGTTATCTGGCATAAAACCTTCTTTTCTCGTGCAATATATTTATTTATCTTCATTTCTCGTCTTTTTTGTTGTTGTTTGTTGTTGCTTTCTCTCTCTCTATTTCTCGATTATTACTCTCAACCCTTTCCCCCATGTTCGATAGTATCACAGATGTAGGTTTCTTTTTTGTTTATGTAAAAGGAATTTGTTGTCGTTTTTTTTTTCTTTACTTCAGTTTCATTACATGTGGTTGCACTGTTGGGCTTCCTCTCTCGCTCGCTCTGATTGAGAGTAGTGTTTTGCTTTTGTCTTTGTTTGGTTTGTCTTTTAAAACAAAACCGGGTTTAAACTATTTGTTGTAAAAGTAAGTTTCGTGTCGTAGAGCTTATTTGTTTGATGTTGCGCCGTTTCGCATCCGGCCTCCCAAAAGTGTGTGTACTATCTTCAGTTGTTCTGAGCCTGAGCGGAAAAACTGTGTGTTCCGACTTCCTCTTCTTGAGCAGCGCTGGTGTTTTCCAACACTCTGGGCGTTTGTTACCGTTATACACATCTGTGCTCTTCTAGTTTACTATACTGTAATTTCACTATGCTTGTCCTTTTTTTTACTTTTAGGCACACTTTGTTGTAACCGACATTGTTTTGTTCCCTTCTTCTGTTTAAAATGTTTCTCTTCTGTTCTGTTTTTGTTTTTTGTTGGATTTTTCATCAGTTCTTTAATCGTTTGTTTGGCTAGTTTTATTATATTTTTCCTTTCTCGTCGTTCTTCTAGCTTGTTCCAATCTGTATCTGCTTTCCATCTTTTAGATATTATGCGCATCTTGTTAGCTGGTCGAGCAACCGTTTGCAGATTGTTTACGCAAATCGTTAATATACGCGCACATTTTTCCATTCTTCTTCACTATAGAGGACGGCTTATGGTGTTTTCATATAGCTTTTGCTAGTTTTGGTTTTTGTTTCATGATTTCTTCTCTCTTCTATACAATAATTGAGATTGCCTGCAGCGTTGTAAGTGGGCCAGCCAGCTATAGCTTCGTAAATAACTCACTTCTATGATCGCAATAGACCTCCGCCATCCCAACACGTGTACTGTATAGTTTCGCATCATGTTGAGGTGTTTCAGTTCCATAGTGTTATTTGTATATTTGTGTTACAATAGTGGTTCGCTTTTTCTTCAACCCGATTAGGATCTTTCTCCATAGTTTTTTGTTTGACTCCATTATTATTTTTGGGCACACAGTGTAGCTGGAGCACTTCACGATATTCCTTTTTGCCTCTTCCTTTTGTTACTTGATTGATTGAGATGGGCGATTAGATTTTTGTACAACAGTTTGTGATGAAGTGGTTCCGCGTTGGAACGCAAGAAATTGCACAATAATTACTTAAAACCGACCGCCCAACAGACGATCTTTGCTCACGGGATCGATCGATCGAGACCAAATCAAACTATATAAACGGCGGTGTACGCGTACCCTGTGGACTGTCTCTAACTAATGCATATTATGTTTCTTTTTGGCTATGGGGTGCAACACAAATAAATCCGTCACATCGAATGTTTTTTTTTAACAAATAACGTACACGCTACAATAAATAAAGGTTCGGTTTTGCGATGATGAATACAAAATCTGCCTTCCGCTATTTTACCGCTACGAGGCGGTGTGTGACAAAACGAAACAATACGCGCAAATTCCCGTTTTTCGTTGCTGACCAAAGGAACCAAAAGAATCCGTCCGGCCTTGGGGTCTGCTCTAAGAGTAACACAAAAGTGGTAATTATCATCACAGATTGGTTGCGGGTTTGTGTTCTTGTTTTGCGTTTGCGTGATGCCTGTGGTTTGGTTTGGCTATTTGGCGCCCTCTCTTCCTTTCCGATGGCAAGTTTTGCAGCCGAAATGTTTTTTTATTGCGGCTATGCCCTACCCAAGAGTGTCAGGCTTAACAAACTCTTTACACATACACACACACACACACACACACACACACACATCACGGAACACCACACGTTGGTTTTGTTTTGCTGCTTTCCGTGCTCGGTGGACTGCCCTAGTTGAGACGCTCTGTTTCTGTTCACACAGTCTGTTCGTCGTCATTCTCACGTCATGTTACTGGAGAGATCTTCATTGCTTTGATACGATCGGTCCTATGGCCCCTCTCCTGGAGGATGCGTGCACGCAGGATACGCGTTGATCGTTATTGGATGCTTTCCCACCTTGCTTAGTAGGCTTCGCTTTGCCAATCATTGTGGACGTCATTGCTCGTACTGTGGGGTACTTCCCTTAGTTCTAGCTGATTTTCTAAAATATATTACTTTGTATAAATAAATCCTCACTATTTCCTTTCTATGTGGGCTGTCTGTGTGTGTATGATCAATGGCCGCTTCCACGTAAATCGTTCGCATATTGTGGGGAAAAAATATAACCATGCGTTGAACGAAACGGGGAAAAACAGCATTTTTGTAAAAAAAATAATAAATGATGTAAAGTTTTCTAAACCGATGATATCCTTGCTGCTCGATATAACACACTACACCCGTTTTGTATCAGCGGATTTTTCTGCTGCTGCTGCTGGTGCTGTTGCTGTTAATAGTAGGCTTGCTTTTTACGCTATGCACAGCGACAGTGTGAATACTACTCGATCATCAACTCCTCTCGCTCTCTTTCTCTCTCTCTAGGTGGTTTTTAAAGCTCTCAGTCTTCCGTACTCGGTTGCGTAGCGGTTTGTGCACCTGTGTGTGCACTTCCTTCGAAATCGGCTTCGATGGTGGATTTCATTTCGTTCTTTGCCACGTTAGAGTTCGATGCAATAGCACTTCTAATATCTTCTAGCGCTGTGGGGCTTTTGTCATTGATCAGACAGGCCCCCCTGAGAGCCACAAACAAACGCACGTTATTTGACTATTGGAACTGTAACGCGTACTCCTCCTCCTCCTCGTTCCTGGTTTCCGGTGGTGGCACATTGTTCAGTATCGTGAAGGAGAGTGTTTTCGAATCGCGCTCACTAATAGCACTGTTTGGTTTGTAAAGCGGCGCTTTCCTTCTCACGCGGTCGCGCACTCCAGCGAAAAAAAAAACTTCTTCGAAATATAATATAGAATGTAAACCATCCCTGCCCTGTTCACTCGCTCTCTCGTAGGGGGCACGCTTTTGGGGACGCTGTGCGCGCGCGCTCGCTACTCCATAATGTCCTTGCGAATATACTTTAAGATGTACTGATCACGTACCTCATCCGACACGGGATAGAACCGGAGAGCGGGTGGAAGTGTTTTCGCATCCAGTGGGCACCATTTTCGGCCAAGTTGTGCACTAATTTCCTGCAAATGAGGGACAACAGCAAAGCAATAAATATCAAGGGAAATCACGTAGGATTTCTCTCGCTCCCTCGGTCTCTCGCTCTCTCGCTCGCATACCTCGATAAATGGTGACACCATGACGGATGGGATGGAAAGATGAATGCCGGAAACTTCCAGCACCTGCAGCTCGCGGCCACGCAAACGCGCCACGCCGACGATATTGTGCGGATCGAGCACGTAACCGTGGACGATGAGCTCTTGCAGCTTTTTGCACCGCCATGCCATCATCACCAGCGGGTCCTGCTCCGTGTGCATCACCAGCTCCATGATGTTGCGATACTCCTCAATGCGCTGGCAAGGGATGGTAGGGACAAAGTGTTAAAGTGATTGTATTACAATTATCAAATTACTCTAATATTTACCATTGAATCAACCCAGATCAAGCTGCGTAGGGTCTCGTTGTGAAAGCGTGAAAGGTATTCCAAAGCTTCGCAATTAATCTAAAAAGAGAAAAGAAATTTAAAATTACAACACATCCGGCCCTGTTCGAAATTATTGTCTCCTTCCATACCCCGTCCGACCCGTCCATACTAGTGGCGAGAGCTCGGAATTGGATCTGCCTGATTCCGATTCCGTGTTCGGAATCAATTCCGGAGCCGATTCCGTGTTCGGAATCAATTCCGGAGCCGATTCCGTGTTCGGAATCAATTCCGGAGCCGATTCCGATACTAGAATCGATTCCGGAGTTGGTTCCGGAACCGATTCCGGAGTTGAATCCGAAACCGATTTCGGGATCGGCTCCGGAATCGATTCCATGATCGGAATCGGCTCCGGAATCAGAATCGTCTCCAAAATCGAAATCGACCTGGGAATCGCAATTTGCTCCGGTAACGGAATCAGGCTTGGCTCCAGAAACGGAGTTAGCTCTGGAATGAGTATTACTTTTTGAATTGAATTAAGAAGTGTGGGAAGCGAAATAATTCCGGGAATCTCCATGTGAATAAATCATTTACAAGTAAATTTTGATTCTTTACCGCTATCAACACGTAGCATCATTGGACCCAAACGCCTATATTCCTATGAAGTTGCAGAAACCGACTTCGTTTCGAAGCCAATTCTGATTTAGGAGTCAATTCCGATGTCGGAGCCGATTTTGATTCTGGAGCCATTCCGGAACCGATTCCGATTCCGAAGCTGATTCTGATTTCGAAGCCAAATCAGATTGCGGAACCGATTCCGATTCCGGAGACGATTCCGATTACGGTGCCAATTTTGATTCCAGAGCCGATTCCGGAACCAATTCCGGAGCCGATTCCGGAACCAATTCTGGAGCCGATTCCGTAACCAATTCTGGAGCCGATACCGGAACCAATTCCGGAGCCGATTCCGGAATCAATTCCAGAGCCGATTCCGGAATCGATTCCGGAAACTGATTCCAGACCTACTATGTATTCGGAATCGATTCCATAAAACTTTGGAGCTAGCCGGAATCGATTCCGACGAAATCTTCACTTTTCCCATCACTAGTCCATACCTTCTCACAGAACAACACCTTCAGATGTGTCAGCGGCATCGACGGCCGCAGGATGTGGGTGTGCAGTATTTCCACCGCCTCGTACGCGCACACCAGCGTCAGGTGCAGCTCGGTTTCGGGATTTTTGCTGCGAAAGCTAGCCCACGCCTCCTCGGACAGCCCGAAGTGGTCCTCGTCGATACCGTGCACGTGCACGATCAGCTGCCGCAGCGGTAGAAGCTGCAGCGTCTGCAGCACCTCATCGCACAGGCTGTCGTAGTCGAGCGAGAGCACACGCAGGGCGGTACATTTTTCCAGCAGCGGCGGTTCGATCAAACCCAACGGATAGTGGCCCGGATCCTGCTTCACGGTGGCAAAGGCGAGCCGCTCAAGATGTTGCGGTTTTGCGGTTAGCTGAAATGAGGAGCGATAAAAGAAAAAAGGCAAAAGAAGATAAAGACACACTGGATGAAAAGAAGGACGGCGGCTTCACACCACTCACGGTCAGAAAGTCCGATGCATGGAGGGCAAGAATTTCGGAACAACCCAAATCCAGCGCCCGCAGAGGCGGATTCTTGCGGCTAAGCAGTGCTATCAGTGGTTGAACAAAGAGCCTGCAAGAATTACATTTTGTATAGCAAAAGCGCCGTTTTAGAAACACATCAAACAATGAGCGAGACACACTTACTTGAGGATGTAGTTCCATTCTTCCTCGGAATAGAACCGACCCGGCGTAACTAGGGTCGCGTACTTCGGTAGGATGGAAAGGCTCAGCAGGCGAGCACTTTTGCTAAGTCTGGAAGAAAGACAAGTTTTTATTTAAACATTTTGACATTTTTGGCATTTTTGTTTTATTTTTTCGCTCCGCCTACTTGTATAGAATTTCCGCGGTAAGCTCCACATCGTACAGATTGCAGGAATCGAACGTAACCTTCGCCTCGCTTACGATATGAGCCAGCTTTTGCAAAAAGAAGCTATTCTTTTTGTTCTGCTCACGAGCGACATCGAACTGAATGCGTTTAAAGAATCTAAAAAAACGGGTGGAAAGTAACAAAAAAACATTTTAATCATTTGTGCAATGTTGCGAGGGAAAGAAAAATGCGACAAGATTGATATGTGTGTAGGAGAAAGTGAACGACTTGCAATTCATCTCCCCTCCCGGTTCTCCTTCCCCAGTAGGCAACTTACCTTGGTTGAAAAATCACAGACCGCCAGTGCCAGCATACCGTCGACGCGTTCAACCGATCCGGATGGTCCAGGTGCTGGAAAACGTTCGTTATCGCAAGGGCAGGCAGCTGGCCCCAGTTTGGGCTGCTACACATCACGCTGGGACCGCCCGGAGCAGCAACAACACCAGCACGCTGCAAATGCCCTTGATCGGGACGCGATACGGTCACAGCTTTCACCTCACCACCACCGCACGGTTCCACCAATGCCGCTGGGCTGCAGCAACCCTTCTCGGATCGATGATGACGTTCGTCCTTTGTTGCAGTTGTTGCTGTGGTTGTTGTCGTCGTCGTTATAGGTGAACGTTGCTGCTGTTTCGCTTCCGGTGGCGTAGTGGTAGGATCTGCCCGTCGTTCCCTTCGGCCCCGCCACAACCCCATCAAACGCTTCCACCAGCAGTGCACGTAGTAGTACGACGCAATTTTCGCGATGCACCACCACTACCACCACTAGCAGCAGCAGCAGCAGCAGTATGCACTGGTGTACGAGAACTGTTTCCTTCAGGAAGGGTTGTTGTCCCTTCGGAGCGACAGAATTTGCTGTATCGCGAAACAGGCTGGCTGGGTAACACTTTCTACAATTTCATCACAGTAACCGATCGTTGGCAGCATTTGAAGCAATAGAGCGACCGTGTATTTGTGTGTGTGTACCACTCCGTTACCACACTGCACGGGTGAAAAAAAGGCAGAGAGTGTGTGTTGTTTTGTTGGTGTGTGGGGGGGTGGTTTTTCACTTTTTCGCACACCACCCCACCCTGTCGATTTCCGTTGCGGGTTTTATTTACGTGTTTCGACGAATGCGACGGGCTGGTTGTATTTGATATCGTTCGCTTTCTTCAACCACACACACCCCCGATTTCACCCTCTGCTATTTGATTCGCTGCTTCCGTGCAATGAATGTGCAGGAAGCGAATTGAACGCGCAGCAAATTGTTACGAACCCCTTGGGTGGGTATACAGCACACACACACAAACACCAGTGTTTGTTGTTTTTTCTCTTCTTCGTTTCCCTTCTTTGCACCTTCCGATCTTCTTCACCTACCCTACCCAGAAGCGCTAATCTTTGTTGTTGTTTTTCTTCCCCGTTTTCTTTGTGCCACACCACTTCTTCGTTGCTGTTGCTTCTGCACTCGAGTCGGAACGGTGAATGAAGCGATTTGCGTAATTTTGGTTGAAATAAAGCTTTTACCGAACTGCTTAGCTGTGATATATAAAATTACGAGCGAGACACACAAACACAACCCACCGCCCCACTGCAAAACGCGAGACTGTGATTATTTATCTTTTTTTTTGCACAAAAAAACATCACGTCATTTTACTGCCTTTTTTTTCTTCCACCACAAACGTCAAACAACGAAGGTCGTGCGACGTGTAGTCGCCGCTTCAGGTGCGTAGAGCTGTCAACAGCTGACGTTTGTCGCGTGAGGAAAAAGAAAATATTATTTTCCCAGTCTCGAGCGCTCTCGGTACGGGGGGTTTTCTCGATTGCTGCGGGGTTTTTATTCGCAAAATTCGCCTCCACACTGTTATTAACGTTTGTTTTTCCACTTTTAGCCACTTACGCAAAGCTTCCGCAATGGCCGGCGTTATCAAGAAGGTAGGTAAAGGTGTATAAAAAAGCCTTGGGCAGTAGAAATAGGTATGCCCCCCACGAAAGAGGCTGCACTGATTATGTCACAAATAAACCGGCACGGAATGGAAAGGACCTCACCACCTTTTGCACCTCACCTCTCCTGCAGGCTACCGGATTGACCGGATTGCACGTGGCCAAGAATCCGCACCACACGCTGACGGCGCTGTACAACAAGATCCTGCGTGCCGTCTCGAAGATGCCCCAGGATGCGGCCTACCGACGCTACACCGAGCAGATCGTATCCGAGCGTGCCAAGGTGGTCGCCACGGTAAGCAACCCGAGCGATGTGGACCGATGAACCGCTGTTTTGTTACAATTCTCATTAATTTTTGTGCCGTTGTCCACCCAGACTCCGAATGTGCGTGAAATCGAGCAAAAGATCAACTGTGGCCAGGTGGAGGAGCTGATCGTGCAGGCAGAAAACGAGCTGACGCTCGCGCGCAAGATGCTCGGCTGGAAACCCTGGGAACCGCTGGCCAAGCAGGCACCGGCCAGCCAGTGGGCCTGGCCACCGGCGAACCTTCCCGAGCTGAAGTAAATCTCGCCCCCGGGAGAGTTCATTCGTCCCTTTTCCACCACACCAATATTCTTCTCACAGAGACACACACTTGTAGGCAATGCAAAATCGGTTGTTTAGGGTCGCATATGGCGTGTAAATAAAAAAAAAAACAACAACAGGCAACAACACGTGCGGCCATAAGGAACACGGTGATATCGTGTGTGAGAGTTTAATACTCTTAGTAGCTACTAGTAGGTACAACAACATCATGATGACCGGTTTGTTTTCCCTTCCACGGGTGACTCCTGGTGACCTAGCGTCATAACCGAAAGAGGGTAAACCTAGCGAGTAAAAACTACCTTCAGCTTCAGCCGGTAATCTCGTCCTGCAACCCGAGAGTGGCGAAAGGACGACACGTGTCAGTAACCGTGCGAGAAAGTCAACATTCCGCTAATGCGCGCTTTACCATCGCCCGAAAGGCCGCCGAAATGCTGCGTGTAGCTGGCCGAACCGTCCAGCTTGGTGTTGCCGCTCTGGCTTTTCCACAGGCTGGCGATCGCTTCCGCGTTCACGTCCGTCCCGTACCCATCCTCGTGCGTGGCGCCAAAGTTGAGCGAAAACTGTCGTTTGTATCGCTGCAGTCTCTGATGTGGGGGGGAGCAAAATCGATCTCGGGGTTAGTGAAAAAAGCCCTTCATAGTACAGCAAAAGGGTCACCGCCTTACCGCTATCAGCTCACTGTCACCTTCGCGCAGGGGTTTTGCGTGAGTGGCGGAGTGCGCCAGCATCAACAGCAAACCGTACAGCAGTAGTAAACTAAAATTGAGCTTCATGATTTGCAAGAAGTAGGTTTTTTTGGGGGGCGATCTAAATCTGGGCAATTACTACTGGAACACAACCACAACCGCCGTTCGATCGTTCACGATTGACGCGACTGCGTATGGGAATGTTTGTTGTACATTCTTTTACTGATAACGACGATCCTCATCATCGATCGGGGGAACAAGTTCGTCATACACACACGTACACACAGCATCGTGCTTTTGTTGAAAACAGCTCAAAACGGGAGTTCTGTTTGCGAAAGAAGTGCAAACGTATCAATCATTTAAAAACCATCGGACAGTGTCGATCGCTGGGAACACGATCGTTGATCGACACAAGAGAATGTGTGTCACTGCTTTTGTTCTTTCTCAACATTCTCAATGCCCTTCAACTGTAGTAAAGCAACTAAAAACGTAGTTTTATTACTTTCGAGTGTTCTTTTTTTGTTGTTTATATCGATTATCCAGTGTTACTGATAATTAATAGCAAAATTGAAGTCAAGTCGTGTGTCGGTTTTGTTTCGTTCTTTTTTGCTTGTGTGTCTTGCTTTTACACATCTGCCTGCCTGCGCATGGTTTTCTTTTAGCTTGGAAACGTTCCTGTGGACTATCTACCATACACCATACACAAACTGTGTGTATTGGGGGAGTGAAATTTAACAGAAAATATATTAAACAATTTAGAGATTGTGTTTTCACAAACACATAAAAGAACAATAAAAAAACGAAGTATTTTAAAAGGCCAAAACGTATGAGAGGGATATAAATCAGATCCGAAAAGAAACGAAAACATAGTTTGTACTTAGTTTTTGTCATTTGTTGTCTAGAATTGTTTGGCGAGATCGAAACAATCGTAGAAATAGGAGAACCTTTTCTAAATATTGCCATTATGTTTTTCGAATAAACAGAAAAATAAGACTTCCCCCCTTTGGGTGTTTGGTACTGTGTGACACAAGTAAAGTTAAGGCCTAATTTTGTGTGTTTTAGAAAAAGAGAAAGATTTCTTTTCATGTTTCGCGCATTTTAAATTGCCTGCTTTTTTTTACTGTGGTTTTGATGAGTCTGTCCTCACACACACCATGTTCTTGCTACTCTCACTTTCTACTCTTCGCATCCGTTACTGTACGCCCTCGATCGGTCCTTTCTCAAGCAAACTATCATCAAATATAAGAAACAAAAAAACTCACACCGCTTTTCGAGCAAACGCTTTTCTCCGTCCCTTTCTTTTTTTTTGCTTGTTTGTTTTTGTTTCCTTACGACCACCAAAATTCGTTTTTTAGCCTAGACTTAAAAAATATTACTTAGAATTTCTTTGTAAATTTTTCGCCTTCCTCTCCCTTCCTTATACTTTTCGCGTTTACTTTCTAGCGCGCGCACACACGCTCACATTTTCCTTTTTGTCTTATCATATCATATACCACACCGCTTCCATCCTAACAGTAGAGCCTTACATGTTTACTGTAGCATCTTATTCAATTTTGTTTTCGTTATTGTTATTTGCCTAAAATATGTCTCACCCACCTTCTTCTTGTTTTTTTTTTTTTTGTTAAACTTTTTCCTCTTCCAATCCTTACATTACACGCGCTTACCACCTTACCATTTTCTCTTTTTGTCTAAACTTTAAGCTAACTTAACCTTCTCTATTGTTTTTAGTTTTGTTTCTTGTTGTGGTTGTTGGTTTGTTTTTTTTTTGTTTTTGCTTTACTTTCTTTTTTTCTTTTTGCAAGCGTATTGACGCATCATTTCGAAAAGAATATAACCGTTGAATTTAAAACAAAATACAGCTTTTATCCTTGCATAGCTGCTCTACTTTTGATGTTACCTCCTTCTCATGCCTCTCTCACGGTGTAAGTTTTGTGTGGCCGTTTTTCACCATGAACCATTGTTGTAAAATGGGTAACAAACAAAAGAAGTGGGAAAACAACTAATCGTAAAAATGAACCACATTTCAACAAAATGGGCTATGAAACGTCATATGGATGAAATTATAATTTGATAAAGCAATACAGAACGAAACACATTTGTACACAGAAAAAAGTCTAACTAACGTAAACTATTTAAACTCATAACTATGGTGTGTTGTACAGTTGCACAAAACAACTTTGCTGATGCACACAAGCGTGCAAAAAGAAAGCATCAATGTGTTCATGGTGCAAGATCGGTTATTTGTTTTTCAAAAAGACGATCTTCTATTACTTCTATTACTCCTTGGTCTTGTTCTCAAGTGTCCCAGATCTGTGCATACTTAATAAAAATAAACAATAGGTCTTAGAGTTTGATTCTCCTTCCCTTACGTAGCCGTTGTCTACCGTTTTCCCGAGTCCCGAGTTTCTCTCTTGTGTATAATTGAGCAAACGATAATTCCTGCACAGAGCGCGCACCGTGTGTGCCGGTTCTAATTGTATTCCCAGGCAAGAACGCAAAAAGTTTATCACAAATTTTGCAATTTAGAGAAACGGGACCACATTCCCTACTGTTGACGAGAAGGGACAGCGGTGCGGCTGGGGGAGGGGGAAGAAGATTTGTTTTGTTATTTGATTGGGAATTTGTTTCACCCCTCATTGCTTCGAATGTTGCAGCTAAACCATCATATGCTTAGCCCCACCATCATCATCATCATAATGATGCATGTCAGCAGAAAAGTGTTGTGTGTTAATGTCCTTCCATTACGTTAGGATAGGTTTAGTTACGATGGTTTACTTTATATTTGGTAGGTAAGTTTACGTAGAAACGCTCTCATGATATTATATGTGTATTCAGCACATATTGCTTGAAACGAAAGGGAAAAACTCAGGTGTTATGGGGCAGAAACAGAACAGAAAAAAAAGTCCCAAAAGATTGTGGGGGGATGCGGGGAAATTATCACCTAACAAAAACACTCTACACACACTCAGAGGCACATGGTTTAACTAAAAGGTAGCTGTGGAAGTATCCTGGCATGTACAATAGGAAGGGGCTATAAAGCTATAAAAGCAACCAAAAAAGGCTTGGTTTCGCTCAATTAAAAAGAGGGAACGTGAAAACAAAACAATCTTTTGATTTTTTTGTAACAAATTTAAAGACACAAAGAATCATCCTATTCTTCTATAAAGATGAGAGAGTGTTGAATGTAGGAAGACCGTTGTCTCCCATAGTCTATTCGTATCGTAGAGGTCGATATTAGGAATAATTCACAGTTGGATGTTTAATCCTATTACACCTTCCTGTCTGCCTGTCACCGTCAATGCACGTTCAAACACAAACACAGAGTCTTTAAGAAGCTAGGAAAACGAAGTATTATGTGAAACAAATAGTGCCCCGGTGGCTCTTGCAGTCCGTTCACACGCAGAACTGGGTTGTCCTGCTGTGAATAACCCTAAACCACGTATTATCAGTCAGATTGGGGCTTAACTTGGTCGTATTTCGATACTGTCATTGACGAAACAAACGAACATTCAGCAAAAGTGCCAAAGTGTTGTGTCTCGCAATTGTACAATTTGGTTAGATTCAAAATTATAATTTTCCTGCACAAAGTGTTTTTAGGAGAATGGTCTGTGATTAGAAATTGGTCTTGCTGTGCTAAATTTAAGTTAAAACTGCTGTAAATTAGCCTTTTTATACAGACTAGAGCTCCAGTATTGGGAAATTATACGCAACTCTGTGGTTTAGCAGCAATTCACATTATTCGACAAAACAACAACAACAAAAAACTTTGATTTGAACTTTAAACTTATAATCAAATTCAATATTCCCGCCTTGCTACTATCATCGACCTGTCCTCATTCACTTTTGCGTGTGTGTGTGTGTGTGTTTTTGCTTAAAGCGCATAAACACAATTTACCCCAATAGTATTAGGTAGTAGTACTAGTAGTAAGAAAGCCACTGCAAACCATGGTGCCTAATTATCTTTTTAATAGTGTATAATTCCATATATGTGTGTGTGTGTGTGTGTTTAGTGGAAAAATCAAACATTGCTATTCAAGTGTGCAGCTGAATAAAACTTTAAATGTCGCCAAACGAAAACACACGCTTATCGTCGCTATCAAAAGGCAAAACACGTGCATTACACACGCAAAACAAAACACACACACACA